>NW_028270188.1:48150516-48432751 GCF_037043375.1 Chiloscyllium plagiosum
GAGGGAGAGGGGGAAGGAGGGAGGGAGGGGGGGAGGGAGGGAGGGGAGGGAGAGGGGGGAGGGAGAGGAGGGAGAGGGGGAGGGCGGGAGGGGAGGAGAGGGGGAGGGAGAGGAGGGAGGGAGAGGGGGGGAGGGAGGGGGAGGAGAAGGGGGAGGGAGAGAGGGGGAGAGGGGAGGGAGAGGGGGAGGGAGGGGGGAGGGGAGGAGGGGAGGAGAGGGGGAGGAAGAGGGGAGGGGGAGGAGAGGGAGGGAAGGGGGAGGGAGAGGGGGGAGGGAGGGGGGAGGGAGAGGGAGGAGGGAGGAGGGGAGGAGAGAGGGGGAGGGAGGGAGGGGGAGGGAGGGAGGGAGGGGGGAGAGGGGGGAGGGAGGAGGGGAGGGAGAGGGGGGAGGGAGAGGGGGAAGGGAGAGGGGGGAGGGAGAGGGGGAGGGAGAGGGGGAAGGGAGAGGGGAAGGAGAGGGGGAAGGGAGAGGAGAAGGAGAGGAGGGAGAGGGAGGAGAGGGGAAGGGAGAGGGGGAAGGGAGAGGGGAGGAGGGAGGGAGGGGGGAAGGAGAGGGAAGGAGAGGGGGAAGGGAGAGGGGGGGAGAGAGAGGGGGAGGGAGAGGGGGAGGGAGAGAGGGGAGGGGGGGAGGGAGGGAGAGAGGGGAGGGGGAGGGAGGGAGGAGGGGGAAGGGAGAGGGGAGGGGGAGGGAGAGGGGGGAAGGGGGAGAGGGAGAAGGAAGAGGGAGGGAGGGAGAGGGGGGAGTGAGAGGGGGGGAGGGAGAGGGGGAAGGGAGAGGGGGGGAGGGAGAGGGGGGAAGGGAGAGGGGGAAGGGAGAGGGGGGAAGGGAGAGGGGGAAGGGGGAGAGGGAGAGGGAAGAGGGAGGGAGGAGAGGGAGAAGGGAGGGGGGAGGGAGAGAAGGGAGAGGGAGGGGGGAGGGAGAGAAGGGAGAGGGAGGGAGAGGGAAAGGGAGAGGAGGCAGGAGGGAGAGAAGGTAGAGTAGGAGGTGAGGGAAGGGGAGGTGGAAGGGAGGGGGAGGGGGAAGGGGAGGGGGAGGGGGAGGGGGAGAAAAGGCATGACACAAACACAAGAGACAGATGGGATACATGGAACCAAAAATAACGGGATGGAGGGAACGGGAGAGAGAGACAGACAGACGGGGAAATGGAGAGAAAAGAATAAACAGTGAATTAGTCACAGATCGGGACAAATGAGACATTTATAAATAATGAAGAGAATGAACAGGAAAAATGAGAACTCAGCAACATTCGCCCTGCACAGTGGGCACTGACCATCACCGGGCACTGACCATCACTGGGAGCTGAACATCACCGGGAGCTGACCATCACCGGGCACTGAACACCACCGGGCAATGAACATCACCGGGAACTGACCATCACCAGGAACTGACCATCACCGGGCAATGACCATCACCGGGTACTGACCATCACCGGGAGCTGACCATCACCGGGAGCTGACCATCACCGGGAGCTGACCATCACCGGGAATTGACCAACACCGGGAACTGATCATCACCGGGAACTGATCATCACCGGGAACTGATCATCACAGGGAACTGACCAACACCGGGCACTGACTATCACCGGCACTGACCATCACCGGGAACTGACCATCACTGGGAACTGACCATCACCGGGCAATGACCATCACCGGGCAATGACCATCACCGGGAAGTGACCATCACTGGGAAGTGACCATCACCGGGAACTGACCATCACCGGGAACTGACCATCACCGGGCACTGACCATCACCGGGCACTGACCAACACTGGGCAATGACCATCACCGGGCACTGATCATCACTGCACAGTGACCAGGAGCAGGAACCCTGGCTGATTTCCCCCCCCCTCTCTCTCTCTCTAATATAGGGGTCAGTGGGCAGTGACCAGGAGCAGGAACCCTGGCTGATTTCCCCCCCCCTCTCTAATATAGGGTCAGTGGGCAGTGACCAGGAGCAGGAACCCTGGCTGATTTCCCCCCTCTCTCTAATATAGGGGTCCGTGGGCAGCGACCAGGAGCAGGAACCCTGGCTGATTTCCCACCTCTCTCTCTAGTATAGGGCCCAGTGGATAGTGACCAGGAGCAGGGACCCTGGCTGATTTCCCTCTCTCTCTCTCTCTCTCTAATATAGGGGTCAGTGGGCAGTGACCAGGAGCAGGAACCCTGGCTGATTTCCCTCTCTCTCTCTCTCTCTCTCTAATATAGGGGTCAGTGGCAGTGACCAGGAGCAGGAACCCTGGCTGATTTCCCCCCCTCTCTCTCTCTCTAATATAGGGGTCAATGGGCAGTGACCAGGAGCAGGAACCCTGGCTGATTTCCCCCTCTCTCTCTAATATAGGGGTCAGTGGGCAGTGACCAGCAGCAGGAACCCTGGCTGATTTCCCCCCCTCTCTCTCTCTTTAATATAGGGGTCAGTGGGCAGTGACCAGCAGCAGGAACCCCGGCTGATTTCCCTCCTGTGCTGTCCAGTCCTTTACCTTCTGTCAAAGTGCAGCTGAGCCAGTGACAGTGAATGGAATAAATCTCCATTTTCCCGAGCAGAGATCTCAGCCCCTCGCAGTGCAATGCCTGTTGCTGAAGATCCCTTAGCCATTAATGTGCCCACAGCAGCCCGTTCCCACGTAGCAGCCTGAGTGACATTACAGTGACAGATGTGAGAAATCCTCTCTTTCGCTGGGAGACACCCCTCTCTCAGTGATAGCCTGCCCAGTGCTCACTGAGCTGTTCGACTGGCTCAGTCCCAGATGGGATGGTGCAAAACCAGGGAGGGACATGATGAGGGCGGGGTCGAGGGGCAGGTCTTACGCTGGGAGAGGAGGGGGCAACATTCCAGCAATATTGCAAAGCTGCATTTTTGTGTAGCACCTCCAACCCGGGGACAGAGTTGGGGGGAGGGGGTGGAGATGAGGTACTCAGGGAGGGTGGGTGTGCCACGTTGGGGTGGGGGTCATTGTGAGCTGGAGTGTCACCCGGGTAAATTTGAAAGCTGAGGCCGTAACCCATTCTCAGGCCGTTCGGCTGTGCCTGGGTTGGTTAGCCTGGCTGGCTTAGTCACTAACCGGTTAACTGAACGACCAGTGGGCGGAGCTCACTGCCTGGCATAGAAACCCTCTGTCACGGACCAGGGGACACGCAACATCACACCGAGCGACAGGGTTGGCAACTGTGCCCCCCCGCCCCATGCTCCCCCACATCCCCACCCACAACCCCATGCCCCCTCCCCTCCCACCCTAATGTTACCCCAGGCACCGAATACATACACACTCCCCGAGCAGACTACAGACCCACCCACACACACTCCCCGAGCAGACTACAGACCCACCCACACACACTCCCCGAGCAGACTACAGACCCACCCACACACACTCCCCGAGCAGACTACAGACCCACCCACACACTCCCCAAGCATACTACAGACCCATCCACACACACTCCCCGAGCAGACTACAGACCCACCCACACACACTCCCCGAGCAGACTACAGACCCACCCACACACACTCCCCGAGCAGACGACAGACCCATCCACACACACTCCCCGAGCAGACTACAGACTCATACACACACTCCCCGAGCAGACTACAGACCCATCCACACACACTCCCCGAGCAGACTACAGACCCATCCACACACACTCCCCGAGCAGACGACAGACCCACCCACACACACTCCCCGAGCAGACTACAGACCCATCCACACACACTCCCCGAGCAGACTACAGACCCATCCACACACACTCCCCGAGCAAATTACAGACCCACCCACACACACTCCCCGAGCAGACTACAGACCCATCCACACACACTCCCCGAGCCGACAACAGACCCACCCACACACACTCCCCGAGCAGACTACAGACCCATCCACACACACTCCCTGAGCAGACTACAGACCCATCCACACACACACCCCGAGCAGACTACAGACCCATCCACACACACTCCCCGAGCAGACGACAGACCCACCCACACACACTCCCCGAGCAGACTACAGACCCACCCACACACACTCCCCGAGCAGACTACAGACCCACCCACACACACTCCCCGAGCAGACGACAGACCCATCCACACACACTCCCCGAGCAGACTACAGACCCATCCACACACACTCCCCGAGCAGACTACAGACCCATCCACACACACTCCCCGAGCAGACTACAGACCCATCCACACACACTCCCCGAGCAGACTACAGACCCACCCACCCACACTCCCCGAGCAGACTACAGACCCACCCACCCACACACACTCCCCGAACAGACTACAGACCCACCCACCCACACACTCCCCGAGCAGACTACAGACCCACCCACACACACTCCCCGAGCAGACGACAGACCCACCCACACACACTCCCCGAGCAGACTACAGACCCACCCACACACACTCCCCGAGCAGACTACAGACCCATCCACACACACTCCCCGAGAAGACTACAGACCCATCCACACACACTCCCTGAGCAGACTACAGACCCACCCACACACTCCCCGAACAGACTACAGACTCATACACACATCCCCGAGCAGACTACAGACCCACACACACACACACTCCCTGAGCAGACTACAGACCCACCCACACACACTCCCCGAGCAGACTACAGACCCACCCACACACACTCCCCGAGCAGACTACAGACCCACCCACCCACACTCCCCGAACAGACTACAGACCCACCCACACACTCCCCGAGCAGACTACAGACTCATCCACACACACTCCCCGAGCAGACTACAGACCCACCCACACACACTCCCCGAGCAGACTACAGACCCATCCAGACACTCCCCGAGCAGACTACAGACCCATCCACACACACTCCCCGAGCAGACTACAGACCCACCCACACACACTCCCCGAGCAGACTACAGACCCATCCAGACACTCCCCGAGCAGACTACAGACTCATCCACACACACACCCCGAGCAGACTACAGACCCACCCACACACACTCCCCGAGCAGACTACAGACCCATCCACACACACTCCCCGAGCAGACTACAGACCCACCCACACACACTCCCCGAGCAGACTACAGACCCATGCATACACACTCCCCAAGCAGACTACAGACCCATCCACACACACTCCCCGAGCAGACTACAGATCCATCCACACACTCCCCGAGCAGACTACAGACCCACCCACACACACTCCCCAGGGAGATTACAGACCCACCCACAGGCCAATCCATGCTAATCCGCACCATCATCAACACACAGGGAGGGGGTGACAGAGGTAGGGAGGGGGTGTAGGGGCTGGAGTGGTGACAGAGATAGGGAGTGCGTGTAGGGGCTGGAGGGTGTGACAGAGATAGGGAGGGGGTGTAGGGGCTGGAGGGGGTGACAGAGATAGGGAGGGTGTGTAGGGTCTGGATGGGGTGACAGAGATAGGGAGGGGGTATAGCGGCTGGAGGGGGTGACAGAGATAGGGAGGGGGTGTAGGGGCTGGAGGGGCTGACAGAGATAGGGAGGGGTGTAGGGGCTGAAGGGGGTGACAGAGGTAGGGAGGGGGTGTAGGGGCTGGAGGAGGTGACAGAGATAGGGAGGGGTGTAGGGGCTGAAGGGGGTGACAGAGGTAGGGAGGGAGTGACAGAGGTATGGAGGGAGCGTAGGGGCTGGAGGGGGTGACAGAGATAGGGAGGGAGTGTAGGGGCTGGAGGGGGTGACAGAGATAGGGAGGGAGTGTAGGGGCTGGAGGGGGTGACAGAGATAGGGAGAGGGTGTAGGAGCTGGAGGGGGTGACAGAGATAGGGAGGGGTGTAGGGGCTGAAGGGGGAGACAGAGGTAGGGAGGGAGTGACAGAGGTATGGAGGAAGTGTATTGGTTGGAGGGGGTGGCAGAGATAGGGAGGGGGTGGCAGAGATAGGGAGGGGGTGGCAGAGATAGGGAGGGGGTGGAGGGGGTGACAGGGATAGGGAGGGGGTATGGGGGCTGGAGGGCTGACCGAGATAGGGAGGGGGTGTAGGAGCTGGAGGGGGTGACAGAGATAGGGAGGGGGTGTAGGAGCTGGAGGGGGTGACAGAGATAGGGAGGGGGTGTAGGAGCTGGAGGGGGTGACAGAGGTAGGGAGGAAGTGTATTGGTTGGAGGGGGTGGCAGAGGTAGGGAGGGGGTGGAGGGGGTGACAGGGATATGGAGGGGGTGGAGGAGGGGACAGAGATCGGGAGGAGTGTAGGGCCTGGAGGGCGTGACAGGGATAGGGAGGGGTTTGAGGGGCTGGACGGGGTGTAGGGGATGGAGATGGTGGAGGGGCTGGAGGAGGTGACAGAGATAGGGAGGGGGTATAGGGGCTGGAGGGGGTATAGGGGCTGGAGGGGGTATAGGGGCTGGAGGGGGTATAGGGGCTGGAGAGGGTATAGGGGCTGGAGGGGGTGTAGGGGCAGGAGGGGGTGTAGGGGCTGGAGGGGGTTACAGGGATAGGTAGGGGCTGCAGGAGCTGTGCTGGGATTCAAACCTGCTGTGTCTTTGACTGATGTTCAGTTGCTTACCTATGTCTGGCAGAACCTGGGGGTGGGGGGTGGGGAGGTTTGGTAGCCCCGTGGGAATGCTCAGCTCCTGGTCCTGTTCTGGCAGGGGAGGTGGGTAGTGTGGGGATGGGGCTGTGGGGGTACAGACTGACCCAGTGCCCACTTTACACCTGGCACTGGCTGAAGTTCCCTTCCGGACGACAGTGTGCACAACGCCCAGTGCAGAGTTAGAAACTGGAGTTTCCTGTTACAGTTAGAAAACACACCCACCAGACGGAATTAACCCCATCACGACAGGTACACACTCAGCACACACTCCAGCTCAACCTCACCGCACACTCCAGCTCTCACACACTCACCACACAATCCAGCCCATACACACTCACCACACACTCCAGCTCTCACACACTCACCGCACAATCCAGCTCACACTCACCGCACAATCCAGCTCTCACACACTCACCACACACTCCAGCTCACACTCACCGCACAATCCAGCCCATACACACTCACCACACAATCCAGCTCTCACACACTCACCGCACAATCCAGCCCATACACACTCACCACACAATCCAGCCCATACACACTCACCACACAATCCAGCTCTCACACACTCACCACACAATCCAGCCCATACACACTCACCGCACAATCCAGCCCATACACACACAGCACACACTCCAGCTCAACCTCACCGCACAATCCAGCCCATACACACTCAGCACACACTCCAGCTCTCACACACTCACCGCACACTCCAGCTCTCACACACTCAGCACACACTCCAGCTCAACCTCACCGCACAATCCAGCTCTCACACACTCACCGCACAATACAGCCCATACACACTCACCGCACAATCCAGCCCATACACACTCACCACACAATCCAGCTCTCACACACTCACCGCACAATCCAGCCCATACACACTCACCGCACAATCCAGCCCATACACACACACCACCCAATCCAGCCCATACACACTCACCACACACTCCAGCTCAACCTCACCGCACAATCCAGCTCTCACACACTCACCGCACACTCCAGCTCTCACACACTCCAGCTCAACCTCACCGCACAATCCAGCTCTCACACACTCACCGCACAATCCAGCTCTCACACACTCAGCACACACTCCAGCTCAACCTCACCGCACAATCCAGCTCTCACACACTCACCGCACACTCCAGCTCTCTCACACTCACCGCACACTCCAGCTCTCACACACTCACCGCACAATCCAGCCCATACACACTCACCGCACAATCCAGCTCTCACACACTCACCGCACAATCCAGCCCATACACACTCACCACACAATCCAGCTCAACCTCACTGCACAATCCAGCTCTCACACACTCACCGCACACTCCAGCTCTCTCACACTCACCGCACACTCCAGCTCTCACACACTCAGCACACACTCCAGCTCAACCTCACCGCACACTCCAGCTCTCACACACACACTGCACAATCCAGCTCTCACACACTCAGCACACAATCCAGCTCAACCTCACCGCACAATCCAGCTCTGACACACTCACCGCACACTCCAGCTCTCTCACACTCAGCACACACTCCAGCTCAACCTCATTGCACAATCCAGCTCTGACACACTCACCGCACACTCCAGCTCTCACACACTCACCGCACACTCCAGCTCAACCTCACCGCACAATCCAGCTCTGACACACTCACCGCACACTCCAGCTCTCACACACTCACCGCACACTCCAGCTCTCTCACACACACCGCACACTCCAGCTCAACCTCACTGCACAATCCAGCTCTCACACACTCACCGCACACTCCAGCTCTCACACACTCACCGTACACTCCAGCTCTCACACACTCACCGTACACTCCAGCTCTCACACACTCACCGTACACTCCAGCTCAACCTCACCGCACAATCCAGCTCTCACACACTCACCGCACAATACAGCCCATACACACTCACCGCACACTCCAGCTCTCTCACACTCAGCACACACTCCAGCTCTCACACACTCAGCACACACTCCAGCTCAACCTCACCGCACAATCCAGCTCTCACACACTCACCGCACACTCCAGCTCTCTCACACTCACCGCACACTCCAGCTCTCACACACTCACCGCACAATCCAGCCCATACACACTCACCGCACAATCCAGCTCTCACACACTCACCGCACAATCCAGCCCATACACACTCACCACACAATCCAGCTCAACCTCACTGCACAATCCAGCTCTCACACACTCACCGCACACTCCAGCTCTCTCACACTCACCGCACACTCCAGCTCTCACACACTCAGCACACACTCCAGCTCAACCTCACCGCACACTCCAGCTCTCACACACACACTGCACAATCCAGCTCTCACACACTCAGCACACAATCCAGCTCAACCTCACCGCACAATCCAGCTCTGACACACTCACCGCACACTCCAGCTCTCTCACACTCAGCACACACTCCAGCTCAACCTCATTGCACAATCCAGCTCTCACACACTCACCGCACACTCCAGCTCAACCTCACCGCACAATCCAGCTCTGACACACTCACCGCACACTCCAGCTCTCACACACTCACCGCACACTCCAGCTCTCTCACACACACCGCACACTCCAGCTCAACCTCACTGCACAATCCAGCTCTCACACACTCACCGCACACTCCAGCTCTCACACACTCACCGTACACTCCAGCTCTCACACACTCACCGTACACTCCAGCTCAACCTCACCGCACAATCCAGCTCTCACACACTCACCGCACAATACAGCCCATACACACTCACCGCACACTCCAGCTCTCTCACACTCAGCACACACTCCAGCTCTCACACACTCAGCACACACTCCAGCTCACACTCACCGCACAATCCAGCCCATACACACTCACCGCACAATCCAGCCCATACACACTCACCGCACAATCCAGCCCATGCACACTCACCGCACAATCCAGCCCATACACACTCACCGCACAATCCAGCCCATACACACTCACCACACAATCCAGCTCTCACACACTCACCACACAATCCAGCCCATACACACTCACCACACAATCCAGCTCAACCTCACTGCACAATCCAGCTCTCACACACTCACCGCACACTCCAGCTCTCACACACTCACCGCACACTCCAGCTCTCACACACTCACCGCACACTCCAGCTCTCACACACTCACCGCACACTCCAGCTCAACCTCACCGCACAATCCAGCTCTCACACACTCACCGCACACTCCAGCTCTCACACACTCACCGCACACTCCAGCTCTCTCACACTCACCGCACACTCCAGCTCAACCTCATTGCACAATCCAGCTCTCACACACTCACCGCACACTCCAGCTCTCACACACTCAGCACACATTCCAGCTCAACCTCACCGCACAATCCAGCTCTCACACACTCACCGCACAATACAGCCCATACACACTCACCGCACAATACAGCTCTCACACACTCAGCACACACTCCAGCTCACACTCACCGCACAATCCAGCTCTCACACACTCACCGCACAATCCAGCCCATACACACTCACCGCACACTCCAGCTCTCTCACACTCAGCACACACTCCAGCTCTCTCACACTCACCGCACAATCCAGTTCCCACACACTCACCACCCACTCCAGTTCCCACACACTCAAGCTCTCTCACACAATCCAGCCCACACACACTCACCACACAATCCAGCCCACACACACTCACTGCACAATCCAGCTCACACACACTCACCGCACAATCCAGCTCACACACACTCACCGCACACTCCAGCTCACACCCACTCACCGCACACTCCAGCTCACACCCACTCACCGCACACTCCAGCTCACACCCACTCACCGCACACTCCAGCTCACACTCACTCACCACAAAATCCAGCTCACACACACTCACCACACAATCCAGCCCACACACACTCACCACACAATCCAGCTCACACACACTCACCACACAATCCAGCTCACACACACTCACCGCACACTCCAGCTCACACACTCACCGCACACTCCAGCTCATACACACTCACCACACAATCACCGCACAATCCAGCCCACACACACTCACCACACACTCCAGCTCACACACACTCACCACACACTCCAGCTCTCACACACTCACCGCACAATCCAACGCACACACACTCACCGCACAATCCAGCTCACACACACTCACCGCACACTCCAGTTCTCACACACACACCGCACAATCCAGCCCACACACACTCACCAGACACTCCAGCCCATACACACTCACCGCACACTCCAGCTCACACACACTCACCGCACAATGCAGCTCACACACACACTCACCGCACAATCCAGCTCACACACACGCACCCCACAATCCAGCTCACAAACACTCACCCCACAATCCAGCACATACACACTCACCACACAATCCAGCCAACACACACTCAACACACAATCCAGCCCACACACACTCACCCCACAATCCAGCTCAAACACACTCACCCCACAATCCAGCTCACACACACCCACCCCACAATCCAGCTCAAACACACTCACCCCACAATCCAGCTCACACACACTCACCCCACAATCCAGCTCATACACACTCACCGCACAATCCAGCCCATACACACTCACCGCACAATCCAGCCCATACACACTCACCGCAGAATCCAGTTCCCACACACTCACCGCACAATCCAGCCCATACACACTCACCGCACAATCCAGCCCACACACACCGAATAATCCAGCCCACACACACTCACCGCAGACTCCAGCACATACACACTCACCGCACAAACCAGCTCACACACACTCACCGCACAATCCAGCCCATACACACTCACCGCACAATCCAGCCCACACACACTCACCGCATAATCCAGCCCACACACACTCACCGCAGACTCCAGCACATACACACTCACCGCACAAACCAGCTCACACACACTCACCGCACAATCCAGCCCATACACACTCACCGCACAATCCAGCCCACACACACTCACCGCACAATCCAGTTCCCACACACTCACCACACAATCCAGCCCACACACACTCACCGCACAATCCAGCTCACACCCACTCACCGCACACTCCAGCTCACACCCACTCACCGCACACTCCAGCTCACACCCACTCACCGCACACTCCAGCTCACACCCACTCACCGCACAATCCAGCTCACACACACTCACCGCACAATCCAGCTCACACACACTCACCGCACAATCCAGCTCACACACACTCACCGCACAATCCAGCTCACACTCACTCACCGCACAATCCAGCTCACACTCACTCACCACAAAATCCAGCTCACACACACTCACCACACAATCCAGCCCACACACACTCACCGCACAGTCCAGCCCACACACACTCACCGCACAATCCAGCCCACACACACTCACCGCACAATCCTGCCCACACACACTCACTGCAGAATCCAGCTCATACACACTCACCGCACAGTCCAGCTCACACACACACACCGCACGATCCTGCCCACACACACTCACCACAGAATCCAGCCCACACACACTCACCGCACAATCCAGCTCACACACTCACCACACACTCCAGCTCACCCAACTCACCGCACAATCCAGCCCACACACACTCACCGCACATTCCAGCTCACACACACTCACCGCACAGTCCAGCTCACACACACTCACCGCACAATCCAGCCCATACACACTCACCGCACAATCCAGCCCATACACACTCACCGCACAATCCAGCCCATACACACTCACCACACAATCCAGCCCATACACACTCACCACACACTCACCCCACAATCCAGCTCTCACACACTCACCGCAGACCCCAGCACATACACACACACCGCACAATCCAGCCCATACACACTCACCGCAGAATCCAGTTCCCACACACTCACCGCACAATCCAGCTCACACACACTCACCGCATAATCCAGCCCACACACTCACCGCAGACTCCAACACATACACACTCACCGCAGACTCCAGCACATACACACTCACCGCACAAACCAGCTCCCACACACTCACCGCACAATCCAGCTCATATACACTCACCGCACAATCCAGCTCACACACACACACCACACAATCCAGCCCAAACACACTCACCGCACAATCCAGCCCATACACACTCACCGCACAATCCAGCCCATACACACTCACCGCACAATCCAGCCCATACACACTCACCGCACAATCCAGCCCATACACACTCACCGCACAATCCAGCCCATACACACTCACCGCACAATCCAGCCCATACACACTCACCGCACAATCCAGCCCATACACACTCACCGCACAATCCAGCCCATACACACTCACCGCACAATCCGGCTCACACACACTCACCACACAATCCAGCCCATACACACTCACCGCACAATCCAGCCCATACACACTCACCGCACAATCCAGCTCACACACACTCACCACACAATCCAGCCCATACACACTCACCGCACAATCCAGCTCACACACACTCACCACACAATCCAGCTCACACACACTTACCGCACAATCCAGCTCACACACACTCACCACACAGTCCAGCTCACACACACTCTCCACACAGTCCAGCTCTCACACACACACACCACACAATTCAGCCCATACACACTCACCGCACAATCCAGTTCCCACACACTCACCGCACAAACCAGCTCATATACACTCACCGCACAATCCAGCCCAAATACACTCACCGCACAATCCAGCTCACACACACACACACCACACAATCCAGCCCAAACACACTCACCGCACAATCCAGCCCATACACACTCACCGCACAATCCAGCCCATACACACTCACCGCACAATCCAGCCCATACACACTCACCGCACAATCCAGCCCATACACACTCACCGCACAATCCAGCCCATACACACTCACCGCACAATCCAGCCCATACACACTCACCGCACAATCCAGCCCATACACACTCACCGCACAATCCAGCCCATACACACTCACCGCACAATCCAGCCCATACACACTCACCGCACAATCCAGCCCATACACACTCACCGCACAATCCAGCCCATACACACTCACCGCACAATCCAGCCCATACACACTCACCGCACAATCCAGCTCACACACACTCACCACACAATCCAGCCCATACACACTCACCGCACAATCCAGCCCATACACACACACCGCACAATCCAGCTCACACCCACTCACCGCACACTCCAGCCCATACACACTCACCGCACAATCCAGCTCACACACACTCACCACACAATCCAGCTCATACACACTTACCGCACAATCCAGCTCACACACACTCACCACACAGTCCAGCTCACACACACTCTCCACACAGTCCAGCTCTCACACACACACACCACACAATTCAGCCCATACACACTCACCGCACAATCCAGTTCCCACACACTCACCGCACAAACCAGCTCATATACACTCACCGCACAATCCAGCCCATATACACTCACCGCACAATCCAGCTCACACACACACACACCACACAATCCAGCCCAAACACACTCACCGCACAATCCAGCCCATACACACTCACCGCACAATCCAGCCCATACACACTCACCGCACAATCCAGCCCATACACACTCACCGCACAATCCAGCCCATACACACTCACCGCACAATCCAGCCCATACACACTCACCGCACAATCCAGCCCATACACACTCACCGCACAATCCAGCCCATACACACTCACCGCACAATCCAGCCCATACACACTCACCGCACAATCCAGCCCATACACACTCACCGCACAATCCAGCTCACACACACTCACCGCACAATCCAGCCCATACACACTCACCGCACAATCCAGCCCATACACACTCACCGCACAATCCAGCTCACACACACTCACCACACAATCCAGCCCATACACACTCACCGCACAATCCAGCTCACACACACTCACCACACAATCCAGCTCATACACACTTACCGCACAATCCAGCTCACACACACTCACCACACAGTCCAGCTCACACACACTCTCCACACAGTCCAGCTCTCACACACTTACCGCACAATCCAGCTCACACACACTCACCACACAGTCCAGCTCACACACACTCTCCACACAGTCCAGCTCTCACACACACACACCACACAATTCAGCCCATACACACTCACCGCACAATCCAGTTCCCACACACTCACCGCACAATCCAGCTCATATACACTCACCGCACAATCCAGCCCATATACACTCACCGCACAATCCAGCTCACACACACACACACCACACAATCCAGCCCATACACACTCACCGCACAATCCAGCCCATGCACACTCACCGCACAATCCAGCCCATGCACACTCACCGCACAATCCAGCCCATGCACACTCACCGCACAATCCAGCCCATGCACATTCACCGCACAATCCAGCCCACGCACACTCACCGCACAATCCAGCTCACACACACTCACCGCACAATCCAGCTCACTCACACTCACCACACAATCCAGCTTACACACACTCACCGCACAATCCAGCTTACACACACTCACCGCACAATCCAGCTCACACACACTCACCGCACAATCCAGCTCACACACACTCACCGCACAATCCAGCTCACACACACTCACCACACAATCCAGCTCACACACACTCACCACACAGTCCAACTCACACACACTCACCACACAATCCAGCTCACACACACTCTCCACACAATCCAGCTCACACACACTCTCCACACAATCCAGCTCACACTCACCGCACAATCCAGCTCCCACACACTCACCACACACTACAGCTCACTCACACTCACCACAAAGTCCAGCTCACTCACACTCACCACAAAGTCCAGCTCACACACACTCACCACAAAGTCCAGCTCACACACACTCACCACAAAGTCCAGCTCACACACACTCACCACAAAGTCCAGCTCACACACACTCACCGCAGAATCCTGCCCACACACACTCACCGCACAATCCAGTTCACACACACTCACCGCACAATCCAGCTCACACACACTCACCGCACGATCTTGCCCACACACACTCACCGCACAATCCAGCCCACACACACTCACCGCACGATCCTGCCCACACACACTAACCGCACAATCCAGCTCACACACACTCACCGCACAATCCAGCTCACACACACTCACCGCACAATCCAGCTCACACACACTCACCGCACAATCTAGCTTATACACACTCACCGCACAATCCAGTTTATACAAACACATGCCCCACACAATCCAGCTCATACACACTCACCGCACATTCCAGCTCACAAACACTCACCGCAGAAACCAGCTCTCACACACTCACCACACAATCCTGCCCACACACACTCACCGCACAATCCAGCTCTCACACACTCACCGCACAATCCAGCTCACACACACTCACCACACAATCCAGCTCACACACACTCACCACACAATCCAGCTCACACACACTCACCGCACAGTCCAGCTCACACACACTCACCGCACAGTCCAGCTCACACACACTCACCGCACAGTCCAGCTCACACACACTCACCGCACAGTCCAGCTCCCACACACTCACCGCACAGTCCAGCTCCCACACACTCACCGCACAGTCCAGCTCCCACACACTCACCGCACAGTCCAGCTCCCACACACTCACCGCACAGTCCAGCTCCCACACACTCACCGCACAGTCCAGCTCCCACACACTCACCACACAATACAGCTCACTCACACTCACCACACAATACAGCTCACACACACTCACCGCACGTTCCTGCCCAGACACACTAACCGCACGATCCTGCCCACACACACTCACCGCACAATCCAGCCCACACACACTCACCGCACGATCCTGCCCACACACACTCACCGCACGATCCTGCCCACACACACTCACCGCACAATCCAGCTCCCACACACTCACCGCACAATCCAGCTCACTCACACTCACCACACAATCCAGCTCACACACACAGTCACCACACAGTCCACCTCACACACACAGTCACCACACAGTCCACCTCACACATACTCTCCACACAATCCAGCTCACACACACTCACCACACAATCCAACTCTCACACACTCACCGCACAGTCCAGCTCACAGACACTCACCGCACAATCCAGCTCACACACACTCACCACACAGTCCAGCTCACACACACTCACCACACAGTCCAGCTCACACACACTCACCACACAGTCCAGCTCACACACACTCACCACACAGTCCAGCCCACACACACTCACGACACAATCCAGCTCACACACACTCACCGCACAATCCAGCTCACACACACTCACCACACAGTCCAGCTCACACACACTCACCGCACAATCCAGCTCACTCACACTCTCCACACAATCCAGCTCACACACACTCTCCACACAATCCAGCTCACACACACTCACCGCACAGTCCATCTCACACACACTCACCGCACAGTCCATCTCACACACACTCACCGCACAATCCAGCTCACACACACTCACCGCACAATCCAGCTCCCACACACTCACCGCACAATACAGCTCACTCACACTCACCACACAATACAGCTCACACACACTCACCACACAATACAGCTCACTCACACAGTCACCACACAGTCCAGCTCACACACACTCACCACACAATCCAGTTCACACACATTCACCGCACAGTCCAGCTCACACACACTCACCGCACAATCCAGCTCACACACAATCACCGCACAATCCAGCTCATACACACTCACCACACAATCCAGCTCACACACACTCACCGCACAATCCAACTCACACACACTCACCGCACAGTCCAGCTCTCACACACTCACCGCACGATCCTGCCCACACACACTCACCGCACGATCCTGCCCACACACACTCACCGCACGATCCTGCCCACACACACTCACCGCACAATCCAGCTCACACACACTCACCACACAGTCCAGCTCACACACACTCACCACACAGTCCAGCTCACACACACTCACCACACAGTCCAGCTCACACACACTCACCACACAGTCCAGCTCACACACACTCTCCACACAATCCAGCTCACACACACTCTCCACACAATCCAGCTCACACACACTCTCCACACAATCCAGCTCACACACACTCACCACACAATCCAGCTCACACACACTCACCGCACAATCCAGCTCACTCACACTCACCACACAGTCCAGCTCACACACACTCACCACACAGTCCAGCTCACACACACTCACCGCACAGTCCAGCTCACACACACTCACCGCACAGTCCAGCCCACACACACTCACCGCACAGTCCAGCTCTCACACACTCACCGCACAATCCAGCTCACACACACTCACTGCACAATCCAGCTCACACACACCCACCCCACAATCCAGCTCACACACACTCACCGCACAATCCAGCTCACACACATTCACCGCACTATCCAGCTCACACACACTGACCGCACAATCCAGCTCACAAACATCCACCCCACAATCCAGCTCACACACACTCACCACACAATCCAGCCCACACACATTCACCGCACAATCCAGCTCACACACACTCACCGCACAATCCAGCTCACACACATTCACCACACAATCCAGCTCTCACACACTCACCACACAATCCAGCTCACACACACTCACCACACAATCCAGCTCACAAACACCCACCCCACAATCCAGCTCACACACACTCACCACACAATCCAGCTCACAAACACCCACCCCACAATCCAGCTCACACACACTCACCACACAATCCAGCTCACACACACTCACCACACAATCCAGCTCACAAACACCCACCCCACAATCCAGCTCACACACACTCACCACACAATCCAGCCCACACACATTCACCGCACAATCCAACTCACACACACTGACCGCACAATCCAGCTCACACACATTCACCACACAATCCAGCTCACTCACACTCACCACACAATTCAGCTCACACACACTCACCGCACAATCCAGCTCACACACATTCACCGCACAATCCAGCTCACACACACTCACCGCACAATCCAGCTCACACACATTCACCACACAATCCAGCTCACACACACTCACCACACAATCCAGCTTACACTCACGCACCGCACAATCCAACACATTGATAGTGCCTTTGGCACATCCCCTTCATGTCATGAGGGTTGGGCAGTCGGTTCCTGTATTCTGTCCCGCTAACCCTTGGTACACCCTTCAGTCTGATCAATCCATGTTTCCGTTGAATTTTCTGGTCCCTTGGATGTTTGGAACCAAGTAAAATCTCTCCAGTCCATTGATGACCATTCCAACTGACCTCCCCCCAGGCTTTTCATCCAGACCAGGGCTCTCCATGTTCCCATTCCTTCCCCCCAGCCCCACCTTAAAACTAGCCCCGTGTCCCTGTCCTGAAGCAAGGACGTGGATCCTCAGACACACACTGGCCTGGAGTGTGTGACCAGGACAGAGCCGGACCTGAAATGTGAATCTTGCTTTCTTTCACTGCACAGACCCACTGAGCTTCTCCAACTGTGTCTCGCAGGACCCGGGGACCGAACTACAGCCCGCCTCCCCACCCCACCCCCCCCTCTCCCTACATTGAGGGAGCTAACGACCCTCTCAGACATGAGGATATAAGACCCTCACTCACACTCACTCACACACACACCCGCGCAACCTTAACTTCTGGTGAACTCACCCTGAATCTCAGGCTGTGCTGTGAGGTGGGGTGAGGTACCCTCCCTCATCCCTCCCCAGGGTGGGGCTCCTCTCTCTCTGTGACTCAGGCACGGTCACCGATGATGGAACAAGTCACAGAAAGTCTCAGAAAGCAGGGCTGCCAACCAGGAAAGCTCAGGCATTACGAGGGGACAGTCCAGGAGTATTCCGAGCCCCAACACTCCCACCCCAATCACCGACTGGAATTCATTTATGGGACAGCAGGAATCACTGCCCGTCCCTAATTGCCCACAGAGCAGTCAAGGGACAACCACATTGCTGTGGGTCTGGAGTCACGTGTAGGCCAGACCAGGTAAGGACAGCAGTTTCCTTCCCTCTAGGAGACTAGTGACCGAGGTGAGGTTCCACTGACAATGTTAGACTGTTAAATCCAGATTATTTGTTTAAAAATTGAGTTCAAAACCAACCATCTGCCTTGTCACGAATCAAGCCCGGGTCCCCAGAACGTTACATACGAATAGTCTAAAAATCCTACGCGCAATTCTGGTCTCCCTGCTATAGGAAGGATGCTGTGAAACTTGAAAGGGTTCAGAAACGATTTACAAGGATGTTGCCAGGGTTGGAGGATCTGAGCTACAGGGAGAGGCTGAACAGGCTGGGGTGTTTTCTCTGGAGCGTCGGAGGCTGAGAGGTGACCTTATAGAGGTTTACAAAATTATGAGGGGCATGGATAGGGTAAATAGGCAAAGTCTTTTCCCTGGGGTTGGGGAGTCCAGAACTAGAGGGCATAGGTTTAGGGTGAGAGGGGAAAGAAATAAAAGAGACCTAAGGGGCAACTTTTTCACGCAGAGGGTGGTACGTGTATGGAATTAGCTGCCAGAGAATGTGGTGGAGGCTGGTACAATGACAGCATTTAAAAGGCATCTGGATGGGTATATGAATAGGAAGGGTTTGGAGGGATATGGGCCGGGTGCTGGCAGGTGGGACTAGGTTAGGTTAGGATATCTGGGTCAGCATGGACAAGATGGACCAAAGGGTCTGCTTCTGTACTGTACATCTCTCGGACTAACACCAGGAGACCATGACCTCCCCCAGTACAGTCTCTGTAACACCACAGTTGGTCTGAGTCCTGTCCCCTTCCCCATGACAGGACGAGACGAACACAGCAGGACACAGGAGATGGGTGTCCATGCTGGGCTTCAGGAAAACAGTTCAGGTCAGGATGGTCAAACAGCAATTAACCTCAGAGGGCCAGCCAGACAATCTTGAATTTACATAGCACCCTTCAGGCTGCTCTGGGGATCTTGGGGTCTTGGAGACACTGGCAGGAGATACAAGTGCAGGGGGCAGAGATTCGAAAATTCCATCAGAGATTCCCATCGCCCCACTGTGCCATCAGCTGCCTGGGCTCCAGAACATTACAGGAATTCACTCCCGAAACCTCCGTGATCATTCCCCTTACCTTCTTTAACTGGGAGTCTCTCTTGCCACCAACTACTGTGATCAGACACACAGTTACCAGCTCCAACATCACACAGCACACTGTAGGAGGGTCAGTGCTGAGGGAGTGCTGCACTGTCAGAGGGTCAGTGCTGAGGGAGTGCTGCACTGTCAGAGGGTCAGTGCTCAGGGAGTGCTGCACTGTCAGAGCATCAGTGCTGAGGGAGTGCCGCACTGTCGTAGTGTCAGTGCTGAGGGAGTGCTGCACTGTCAGAGGGTCAGTGCTCAGGGAGTGCTGCACTGTCAGAGCGTCAGTGCTGAGGGAGTGCCGCACTGTCGTAGGGTCAGTGCTGAGTGAGTGCTGCACTCTCAGAGGGTCAGTGCTGAGGGAATGCTGCACTGTCGGAGGGTCAGTGCTGAGGGAGTGCTGCATTGTCAGAGGGTCAGTGCTGAGTGAGTGCTGCACTGTCGGAGGGTCAGTGCTGAGGGAGTGCCGCACTGTCAGAGGGTCAGTGCTGAGGGAGTGCTGCAATGTCAGAGGGTCAGTGCTGAGGGAGAGGGCACAGTCGGAGGGTCAGTGCTCAGGGAGTGCTGCACTGTCGGAGGGTCAGTGCTGAGGGAGGCTGCACTGTCAGA
This sequence comes from Chiloscyllium plagiosum, assembly GCF_037043375.1. Classification (NCBI taxonomy): domain Eukaryota; kingdom Metazoa; phylum Chordata; class Chondrichthyes; order Orectolobiformes; family Hemiscylliidae; genus Chiloscyllium; species Chiloscyllium plagiosum. The sequence continues at coordinate 48,171,705 of NW_028270188.1, forward strand.
GGGTCAGTGCTGAGGGAGTGGGCACTGTCGGAGGGTCAGTGCTGAGGGAGTGCTGCACTGTCGGAGGGTCAGTGCAGAGGGAGTGGGCACTGTCGGAGGGTCGGTGCTGAGGGAGTGCGGCACCGTCGGAGGGTCAGTGCTGAGTGAGTGGGCACTGTCGGAGGGTCAGTGCTGAGGGAATGGGCACTGCCGGAGGGTCAGCGCTGAGGGAGTGGGCACTGTCGGAGGGTCAGCGCTGAGGGAGTGGGCACTGTCGGAGGGTCAGCGCTGAGGGAGTGGGCACTGTCGGAGGGTCAACGCTGAGGGAGTGGGCACTGTCGGAGGGTCAGCGCTGAGGGAATGGGCACTGTCGGAAGGTCAGTGCTGAGGGAGTGGGCACTGTCGGAGGGTCAGTGCTGAGGGAGTGGGCACTGTCGGAGGGTCAGTGCTGAGGGAGTGGGCACTGTCGACGGGTCAGTGCTGAGGGAGTGGGCACTACCGGAGGGTCAGCGCTGAGGGAACGCTGCACTGTCGGAGGGTCAGTGCTGAGGGAGTGGGCACTGTCGGAGGGTCAGCGCTGAGGGAGCGCCGCACTGTCGGAGGATCAGCGCTGAGGGAGCGCCACACTGTCGGAGGGTCAGCGCTGAGGGAGCACCGGACTGTCGGAGGGTCAGTGCTGAGTGAGCACCGCACTGTCGGAGGGTCAGCGCTGAGGGAGCGCTGCACTGTCGGAGGGTCAGTGCAGAGTGAGTGGGCACTGTTGGAGGGTCAGCGCTGAGGGAGTGCTGCACTGTCGGAGGGTCAGTGCTGAGTGAGTGGGCACTGTTGGAGGGTCAGAGCTGAGGGAATGGGCACTGTCAGAGGGTCAGTGCTGAGGGAGTGGGCCCTGTCGGAGAGTCAGTGCTGAGGGAGTGGGCCCTGTCGGAGGGTCAGTGCTGAGGGAGTGGGCACTGTCGGAGGGTCAGTGCCGCATTGTTGGAGGGTCAGTGCTGAGTGAGTGGGCACTGTTGGAGGGTCAGTGCTGAGGGAGTGCTGCACCGTCGGAGGGTCAGTGCTGAGTGAGTGGGCACTGTTGGAGGGTCAGTGCTGAGGGAGTGCTGCACTGTCGGAGGGTCAGTGCAGAGGGAGTGGGCACTGTCGGAGGGTCGGTGCTGAGGGAGCGCTGCACTGTCGGAGGGTCAGTGCTGAGGGAGTGCTGCACTGTCGGAGGGTCAGTGCTGAGGGAGTGGGCACTGTCGGAGGGTCAGCGCTGAGGGAGCGCCGCACTGTTGGAGGATCAGCGCTGAGGGAGCGCCACACTGTCGGAGGGTCAGCGCTGAGGGAGCGCCACACTGTCGGAGGGTCAGCGCTGAGGGAGCACCGCACTGTCGGAGGGTCAGCGCTGAGGGAGCGCTGCACTGTCGGAGGGTCAGTGCAGAGTGAGTGGGCACTGTTGGAGGGTCAGCGCTGAGGGAGTGCTGCACTGTCGGAGGGTCAGTGCTGAGTGAGTGGGCACTGTTGGAGGGTCAGAGCTGAGGGAATGGGCACTGTCAGAGGGTCAGTGCTGAGGGAGTGGGCCCTGTCGGAGAGTCAGTGCTGAGGGAGTGGGCACTGTCGGAGGGTCAGTGCTGAGGGAGTGGGCACTGTCGGAGGGTCAGTGCCGCATTGTTGGAGGGTCAGTGCTGAGTGAGTGGGCACTGTTGGAGGGTCAGTGCTGAGGGAGTGCTGCACCGTCGGAGGGTCAGTGCTGAGTGAGTGGGCACTGTTGGAGGGTCAGTGCTGAGGGAGTGGGCACTGTCGGAGGGTCAGTGCTGAGGGAGTGGGCACTATCGGAGGGTCAGTGCTGAGGGAGTGGGCACTGTCGGAGGGTCAGTGCTGAGGGAGTGGGCACTATCGGAGGGTCAGTGCTGAGGGAGTGCCGCACTGTCGGAGGGTCAGTGCTGAGGGAGCGCCGTACTGTTGGAGGGTCAGCACTGAGGGAGTGCTGCACTGTCGGAGGGTCAGTGCAGAGTGAGTGGGCACTGTCGGAGGGTCAGTGCCGCATTATTGGAGGGTCAGTGCTGAGTGAGTGGGCACTGTTGGAGGGTCAGTGCTGAGGGAGTGCTGCACCGTCGGAGGGTCAGTGCTGAGTGAGTGGGCACTGTCGGAGGGTCAGTGCTGAGGGAGTGGGCACTGTCGGAGGGTCAGTGCTGATGGAGTGGGCACTGTCGGAGGGTCAGTGCTGAGGGAGTGGGCACTGTCGGAGGGTCGTCGCTGAGGGAGTGGGCACTGTCGGAGGGTCAGTGCTGAGTGAGTGGGCACTGTTGGAGGGTCAGTGCTGAGTGAGTGGGCACTGTCGGAGGGTCAGCGCTGAGGGAATGGGCACTGTCGGAGGGTCAGTGCTGAGTGAGTGGGCACTGTCGGAGGGTCAGTGCTGAGGGAATGGGCACTGTCGGAGGGTCAGTGCTGAGTGAGTGGGCACTGTCGGAGGGTCAGCGCTGAGGGAATTGGCACTGTCGGAGGGTCAGTGCTGAGGGAGTGCCACACTGTCGGAGGGTCAGTGCTGAGGGAGTGCCGCACTGTCGGAGGGTCAGTGCTGAGGGAGTGCCGCACTGTCGGAGGGTCAGTGCTGAGGGAGCACCGCACTGTCGGAGGGTCAGTGCTGAGGGAGTGCCGCACTGTCGGAGGGTCAGTGCTGAGGGAGCACTGACACACACACACACCCACCCACTATTGCAGCAGCTTGGTCTCTGCTCCCCGAGCTCCCTTACCTTCCTTCCTGTTCTTGTCTTGGCCATCAGCCTTTCCTCGCCCTTGGTTAGTTCCTCCACCCGTCACAGCTTGCTCCTTCCCTTGGCCTGCTCCGGCCAATACCTTCTGGGGTTGCTGTTGTCTGAGGAACTGACTGCTCTCTGAGCCGGTCTCTCCAGCTCCCCCTCCATCATGCTGGGTGTCCGATACCCCCAACGCCTGCTCTGACCAGCTCCGGGGGTCCGCTCTCGATCCTGTGTTCTCTGTCCGGCCTCCAGTCTCCTGCTCTCCTGACGTTTGACCTGGGCCTGGCCTCAGTGTTGTCTCTCTGGGACCTGGGCCTGGCTCCCTGCTGCTCCTCATGGTCTGGGGTCTGGGGGAGCTAGGCCTCGCCTCACTGGGAACTGGCGGGAGGTTCCACCTGCCCAGGTGGGTTCTGTAACGGAGTTCCCTGAAGGTGGTCACTTCCTTGTGCCGGCTCCCGGGTTCCGGGCATGGACCACCAGTGGCCATGGGCATCTCGCTCTCGGGGGAGAAGGTGATTAACCAATCACTCCTGTCCTCTTTCACTTTGACTGTTGACTGTCCAGCTGTACTCTGTCTTCGTTTCTGGGCCAATTCATGGAAAGAGGTGATGTTCCTTGGGCTCCTGGTATCAGACTGCGATTTGGTCCCTGGGCGGAGCTCTGCGGCCTGGCCTTTGGTCCTCGGGTGGAGCTCTGCGGCCTGGCCTTTGGTCCCTGGGCGGAGGTCTGCGGCCTGGCCTTTGGTCCCCGCGCGGAGCTCTGAGGCCTGCGCTTTGGTCCCTGGGTGGAGCTCTGAGGCCTGTGCTTTGGTCCCCGGGCGGAGCTCTGAGGCCTGGCCTTTGATCCCCGCGCGGAGCTCTGAGGCCTGGCTTTTGGTCCCCGGGCGGAGATCTGTGGCCTGGCTTTTGGTCCCCGGGCGGAGATCTGCGGCCTGGCTTTTGGTCCCCGGGCAGAGGTCCGCGGCCTGGCTTTTGGTCCCCGGGCAGAGGTCCGCGGCCTGGCGTTTGGTCCCCGGGCGGAGGTCCGCGGCCTGGCTTTTGGTCCCCGGGCGGAGATCTGCGGCCTGGCTTTTGGTCCCCGGGCAGAGGTCCGCGGCCTGGCTTTTGGTCCCCGGGCAGAGGTCCGCGGCCTGGCTTTTGGTCCCCGGGCAGAGGTCCGCGGCCTGGCTTTTGGTCCCCGGGCGGAGCTCTGCAACTTGGCTTTTCGTTCCCAGGCGGAGATCTGCGGCCTGGCTTTTGGTCCCCGGGCGGAGATCTGCGGCCTTGCTTTTGGTCCCCAGGCGGAGGTCTGCGGCCTGGCTTTTGGTTCCCGGGCGGAGATCGGCGGCCTGGCTTTTGGCCCCCGGGCGGAGTTCTGCGGCCTGTGCTTTGGCCCCCGGGCGGAGGTCTGCGGCCTGGCTTTTGGTTCCCGGGCGGAGATCGGTGGCCTGGCTTTTGGTTCCCGGGCGGAGGTCTGAGGCCTGTGCTTTGGCCCCCGGGCGGAGATCGGCGGCCTGGCTTTTGGTCCCCGGGCGGAGATCTGCAGCCTGTGCTTCGGTTCCCGAGCGGAGCTCTGTGGCCTGGCCTTTTGTCCCTGGGCGGAGCTCTGTGGCTTGTGATTTGGTACTTGGGCGGAGCTCCACCACTTGGGCTTTGGTCCCTGAGCAGAGCTCTGCAGCTTGGGATTTGGTACTTGGGCGGAGCTCCGCAACTTGGGTTTTGGTCCCTGGGCGGAGCTCTGTGGCCTGGCCGTTGGTCCCCGGGTGGAGCTGTGCTCTGACTCCTAATTGGAGCACTGCTGGGTGGTCTTTGGGTCCTGCAGTGCGGCCCTGAAGGAACTCTCTGGGCTGTGTTTTGACCTCCTGACAGAGCCCCTCAGGGCAGGGCTCGTCCTCCCGGCGGAGCTCTGCGGAGTGAGCCTCGTCCTTCCGGCGGAGCTCTGCGGAGTGAGCCTCGTCCTCCCGGCGGAGCTCTGCGGAGTGAGCCTCGTCCTCCCGGCGGAGCTCTGCGGAGTGAGCCTCGTCCTCCCGGCGGAGCTCTGCGGAGTGAGCCTCGTCCTCCCGGCGGAGCTCTGCGGAGTGAGCCTCGTCCTCCCGGCGGAGCTCTGCGGAGTGAGCCCTGTCCTCCCGGCGGAGCTCTGCGGAGTGAGCCTCGTCCTCCCGGCGGAGCTCTGCGGAGTGAGCCTCGTCCTCCCGGCGGAGCTCTGCGGAGTGAGCCTCGTCCTCCCGGCGGAGCTCTGCGGAGTGAGCCTCGTCCTCCCGGCGGAGCTCTGCGGAGTGAGCCTCGTCCTCCCGGCGGAGCTCTGCGGAGTGAGCCTCGTCCTCCCGGCGGAGCTCGGCGGAGTGAGCCTCGTCCTCCTGGCGGAGCTCTGCGGAGTGAGCCTCGTCCTCCCGGCGGAGCTCTGCGGAGTGAGCCTCGTCCTCCTGGCGGAGCTCTGCGGGGCTGGGCTCGATGCCAGTTGGTGAATCGAAGGTCATGAGGTGCTGCCCATGCACCCGGGGCATGGGGAAGGGCCTGGTATCGCCCTCGAAGGGGGAGAGGGTCACCAGCGTTGGGTGGTGCCCCCTGGTGACAGTGGCTTGGAGCCCCTCCCCAGAGGAGAGGGGGAGCGAGAGCGGGGACCGGAGGGGGGCATCTTTACCGGGCCGAGCTGCAGGGGGTGGGGGGAAGCCACCGTCTGCCCCCAGATTGCGGTTCAGGTCCAGACGGAGAGCGAGGGGACCCTTGGAGGGGAGCTCCCTACCGCGCTCAGGTCCGGGAGCACGGTCAGCGGCAGGGGGTCCCTGGCGTCCCCCCGTTCCCCTGGAGCTGCTCCGCACAGACCGGCCAACGCCAGTGTCCGGGCTGGCGTCGGACTCTGGGCAGCTGCTGAGGGGCGAGGGGGAGGGAGAGGAGGAGGTGGAGGAGGACGAGGTGGAGGTGGAGGAGGAGGAGGTGAGGGAGGACAGGGATGGAGTGGACGGAGGGGACGGGGAGCCGGAGTCTGGGGGCGCACCTCCCACTGACCGGCACAGCCGCTCGGGCTCATTGCTGTTGGGGTCCAGGTGCCACGGACGGTCAACGGGGCGGCATTTGTCCGGGTGCTCCCAGGTGCCCACTGTCAGGGGGAGGGGGCCCTGAGCACCCTCGGGTGGGGAGAGGATGAAACCCTCCACGTAACGTGCGAGAGGGGCCCTGCGCAGATGCAGCGCGTTGAGGTTGGTGAGGGCATATTCCTTGGCAGTGAAAGGGTGGCTGGAGTCCACTGGCAAGAGGCAATCAAACTCCTGGATGACACAGGGGTACCCGCTGCTGGAGATCATAGTGCCTCACCCTGGGGGTAAACCCCTGTCCCATTCACTGCTGCCAGGTCTCGGGCCTGGACTGAGGGAGTCACCAGGGCGGGGTGGGGCGGGGGGGTGTTGGAGAGCGACTCCTTAACTTCCTGCTCGGGCGCTGTTCCCTTCCTGCTGTCTGCTCTCCACGTGCTCCGTGCCCACCACCTCCTCGTCTCTGAACTCTTCCCCCGTCCCCGAAATGCCGGTCAGCGTCCCCGGTTCTGGTCACACGCGGTCACTCATGGCGCTGGCTGTGGTGGAGAGAAGAGACGGAGACAGAGAGAAAGGAGAGGGGGGGGGTGTTTCAGCGAAGTAACAGCTCCTTCCCGTCACTGCAACATCCCCACCTCCCTCCCCCACGTCAACCCCATCCCCTTGCTAATCCCACCAGCCTGACCCCGATCATCCAGGGGAGAGTGTGTATCTGTGGGTGTATGTGTGCGTATGCATATGTCAGTGTGTATCGGTCTGTCCTTGTGCGTCAGTGTGTTTGTGTCTGTCTGTGTGTATATCCGTGTCCGTCAGGGAGATTGTGTGTGTGTGTGTGTCTGTCTCTGTGTGCAAGCGTGTGTGTGACTGTCTATCTGTGTGTGTGACTGTCTATCTGTGTGTCTGTGTGTGCGTGTGTATGTATCTGTCTGTCTCTGTGTGCAAGTGTGTGTGTGCGTATGTGAGAATCTCTGTGGGCCTGTGTGCGTGTGTGTGTGTGTGAATCTCTGTGGGCCTGTGTGTGTGTGTGTCTGTGTGCGTGTGAATCTCTGTGGGCCTGTGTGTGTGTGTGTGTGTGTGTGAATCTCTGTGGGCCTGTGTGTGTGTGTGTGTGTGTGTGAATCTCTGTGGGCCTGTGTGTGTGTGTGTCTGTGTGCGTGTGAATCTCTGTGGGCCTGTGTGTGTGTGTGAATCTCTGTGGGCCTGTGTGTGTGTGTGAATCTCTGTGGGCCTGTGTGTGTGTGTGTGTGTGTGTGTGAATCTCTGTGGGCCTGTGTGTGTGTGTGTCTGTCTGTCTCTGTGTGCGTGTGTGTGTGTGTCTGGGAGGGGCAGGCCCGGAGCCCCGTGCTGAATACCGTCCACTGACAATGAGCCCGATCCCTGGAAGAAAGATGCAGTGAACCAGGAGATAGAGACAGACTGGCTCCATCTGTCCTGCATCCCTCAAAATGGAGCTGCAGTATGTAACCCGTTCATTCATCCCCAACGTCCATGTCTCTCTGCCAGGTCAGGGAGCTCTTCCCTGAGCTCCCTCAGCTCCTACCCCAGCACAGGCTCTGTCCCTGGGGGGTGTCCGTGAGTAGGGGTGGGGGGGAAGCAGGGCAGGGTGGGGCAGGTCTGCCTCATCCTGAGCCGGGGTCTCGGTCATTACCTCTCCCTCTGCATCGACCTGTGTACCTGCTGGATCAGGGAGGGCTGTGTGCATCTGCTAGAGTGGGACACAAACAAACAAGCAAACACACACACACACACACCATCCCCTCCCCCACTCCCCATCCCCTTTCTCACTCGCAGTCCCCGTACCTGCTGCCCTGCCCCTGGGGGAGGTGATCAGGGCTGCGGGGAAGGGTGTGTGGGCTGCTCACTCACCTGAGCAGCTGTAACCTGCTCCTCCCCCCCCAACCCCTGCGGGGGGGGGCTTGGCTGAGGGTCTGAGAGCCACAAGCTGAGGGGAGGTTTAGCATCTGCTGGTGTTTGTCTCTCAGTGAACACAGCCTCCTGACTGGGGATAATAGCAGACCCTCCCTCGCTGCACTCTCTCTCTTTCTCGCTGCACTCTCTCTCTCTCTCTGACGCAAGGCACAGCCTGCTCTGTTATTGGTTGTGGGTATTACCCAGCCCCAGAGTAAGGCACTGCTGTAATGTGTCCTGGTTAGGGATGGAGAGTGAACCAGTCAGGGAGGAGCTGGTTAACCCCAGTCCAGGAACAATCCACAGCAGCAGCATTGAGCTCTCTCCCTCCAGGCTCCAGCACAGGGTCTCCCCCACAAACACACCCACCCACCCACACCCAGACACCCCCACCCCCCCCCCCCACACACACACACACACACACACACACACACACACAATACAGCCTCAGGCACGCGCGCGCACACACACACATGGATACAAACCCCCCACCCCCACACACATCCAGACACACCCACACTCTCACATACACCCAGATACGCGCACAAACTCCCCCAACATACACACACACACCCCCAACACACACACCCCCACATACACCCAGACATACACCCACCCACACACCCACATACACCCACACACACCCAGACACACACACACACACTCCAACATACACCCAGTCACATGCACACCCACATACATGGACACACACACACCCAAACTCATCTCCCACACACACACACACCCAGCCACACACACAAACACACAGACATAGAAACACACACACACACACTCAAACATTCTGACACACACACCCTCACACCAATCCTCACAGACTCACCCCCTCACACACATACACACATCCATCCCCACACATTCAGACACACACCCACCCCCACACCCAGACACACCCATGCAACCCCTCCACCACACACATACACCCTCCACCCACCCCCACATACTCACCCCCTACACCCAGAGATACACCCACCCCATACCCTGACACACACAGACACACCCACCCTGACACACACCCACCCTGACACACCTCAACACACATCCATTCCCCCATACACACCCAGACACAGAGACACACACCCACCCCCCACACACACCCACACCTCACACACCCTCCTCCACACAGAGACACACACTCAGCCCCCCACGCACAGACATAGCCACCCCACATTGCTCCTGGGTGAATACAGCTTGGGCGGTAGTGGGGGTGGGGACTAGGGATGAGGGTCGAAGGGTGTGGGGTTGCACGGAAGAGCTGGGTGGTAGATGGAGAGTGGTGGGTGTTAGGTTGGGGTGATGGAGTTTAGGTGGAGCAGTGGGGTTGTACCGAGGGGCGGATGTGGTAGGGATAGAGTGTGATGTGGTGGGAGTGGGAGAACTACAATCAATGGGTATCGGGGGGGGGCAAACTCTGAGTTCCAGGTCAGATAATCATCAGATTCTACAATGCAGGATGAAGCCATTCAACACTTTGAGTCTGTACTGACTCCCAAACAGGCTTCCCAGGTGCTTCCACCCTCCAGCCCTGTCTCCTTATCCCTCTAAATTCATCCTTTTCAGACATATATCCAGCTCTCTTAGAACCCTCCTTTGGAATCTGCCTCCAGCACTCTCCTAGGCAGTACATTCCAAATCCTGACAACTCTCTCAGTAAAGAAGTTTCTCATCATCTCACTCCTTGCTGTCTTACTGACACCCTTGGAATTGTGTCCCCTAGTTACTGACATACCAGTTAATAGGGAACGGAATATCCTTCTTTACCTTGCTAATATTGTTCATAATTTTGAGCATCTCAATAAGGTCACTGCTTAATCTTCTCTGCATCCAGGAGAACAAACCCAATCTCTCTAATCTTTCCTTGTATCTAAAATCCCTCGTTCTTGTGTAAATCTCCTTTGAATTCTCTCCAAAGCATTAAGCATCCTTCCTTAAAAAAGGTGACCAGAACCGAACACAGTCTTCCAAATGTCCTCAGAACAATTACTCTATTTATAAACCCAAGGATCCTCTAAGCTTTCTTAACAACTATTTCAACTTGCCTGGCCACCGTCAGAGAATCATCCACTTGAACCGTGAGGTCCCTCTGCTCCTGCATTCTCCTCAGAGTTGTCCCATTGAGCCTGTGTTGTCTCTCCATGTTACAGCTACCAAAACACAATAACCTCATGTTTTGTTGCACTGAAATCCATCTGCCCATTTGGCCAACTTGTCAATGTCCCTTTGAAGTTGCTCACAGGGAGAATTCACTATTCTCCCTAGCTTAGTATCATCAGCAAGTTTAGAGGTTTTGCCCTAACACCCATCTCCAAATCATGTATAAAAATCAGAAAAAGCAAGGGTCCCCAATCCCAAGGGACACCACTTTCACCTCATCTCCAATGGCTATCTATTGCTACCCTCTCTCTGTTTCCTGTCTTTTAGCCAATGTTGCCAAGGACCCACCAACACCAAAAATTTTTAATTTGCTAACCAGACTGCCATGATGTACTGTATAAAATGCTTTCTGAAAGTCCAAATTGACAATATCCACAGCATTACCCTCATCCACTGTGTGTGTAACCTCGTCAAAGAACTCGAGTAAATTTGTCAGGCATGACCTGCCCTTTAGTGTGTAGTCTTTACTCATTTTTGGTCTCAGTGTGTATTTACCTTCTCCTGTCTGATGGCCTCCCATCAGTTTTCCCACGATTGATGTCAGGCTGACAGGTCTGTAGTTCCCTGGGTTATCCGTTGTTCCTTTCTTAAACTGCGGTTTCACATTTACAGTTCTCCAGTCTTCGAGGATTAATCCTGTACTCGGATCAGCCGAGGAAATTTCTGTCAACGGCTCCATAATTTACTCCCTTAACTCTCTCAGCAACCTGGGGATGCATCCTCTCTAGGCCTGGAGACTTCGCTACCTGCAGTGCTCCCAGTAGTGCCTCTTCTTTATCTCTCTCTCTCTCTCTCTCTGTACAGTTCAGTTGCTCAGCACCGGCGTTTTCAACCAGGTCATTGTCACCATCTTCTAACTTGGTAAAGACAGAAGCAAAATATTCATTTAGGACCTCTGCCATATCCTTTACTTCAGCGAGCAGCCTTCCCTGCTTGTGCTTTATGGATCCCACTCTCCCCTTCATTAATTTTTTTATCATTAATATGTTTGAACTATATTCAGCTGCTTCATCAATGACCTTCCCTCTGTCATAAGGTCAGCGGTGGGGATGTTCACTGATGATTGATTAGATTAGATTCCCTACAGTGTTGAAACAGACCCTTCGGCCCAACAAGTCCGCACCGACCCTCCGAAGAGTAACCCACCCAGACCCATTGCCCTCTGACTAATGCACCTGACACTATGGGCAATTTCCCATGACCAATCCACCTAACCTGCACATCTTTGGACTGTGGGAGGAAACCGGAGCACCCGGAGGAAACCCACGCAGAGAGAATGTGCAAACTCCACACAGACAGTCATCCAAGGCTGGAATCGAACCTGGGACCCTGGTGCTGTGAGGCAGCAGTGCTAACCACTGAGCCACGACAATTATTCAGCATCATTCGCAACTCCTCAGATACTGAAGCAGTCCGTGTCCAAATGCAGCAAGATCTGGACAACATCCAGGCCTGGGCTGACAAGTGGCAAATAACATTTACCCTAAACAAATGCCAGACAATGACCATCACCACAAAGAGACAACCTAACCACCATCCCTTGACATTCAATGATGTTACCATCACTGAATCCCCCCACTATCAACGTCCTGGGGGTTATCATTGACCAGAAACTCAACTGGGCTCACCACATAAACCCTTTGGCTGCAAGAGCAGGCCAGAGGCTGGGAATCCTGCAGCAAGTAACCCACCTCCTGACTCCCCCAAATCCTGTCCACCATCTACAAGACACAAGTTAGGGGTGTGAGGGAATACTCCCCACTTGCCCTGGATGGGGGCAGCCCCAATAACACTGAAGAAACTCAACACCATCCAGGGCAGAGCAACCCACTTATTTGGCACCACATCCACAAACATCCCCTCCCACCACCGACGCTCAGTAGCAGCAGTGAGCACCGTCTACAAGGTGCACTGCAGAAACTCACCAAAGATCCTCAGACAGCACCTTCCAAACCAACAGCCACCTCCACCTGGAAGGACTAGGAGCAGCAGATACATGGGCACACCACCCCGTACAAGTTCACCTCTGAGCCATTCACCCGTCCTGACTTGGAAAGATATTAGTGCTCCTTCACTGTCACTGGGTCAAAATCCTAGAATTCCCTGTCTGAGGGCATCGTGATGGGGTGGGGGGGTCAACCCACAGCAGGTGGACTGCAGCCATTCAAGAAGGCAACTCTCCCCCCACCTCAAGAGGCAACTAGGGATGGGGCAATAAATGCCGGGCCCTGCCAGCGACACCCACATCCCACAAATGAATTTTAAAAATGTTTTGAGAGAGAGAGATGAAAGTTTTTACTGTACAGTAAGAACATTTTATCCAGTGTCTGCTCCCATCATCAAACATTCATCTATTTTAATCCCAAGTTGCCATACTTGACCCAGAGCTTTGTATTTAATAGTATTTCAAGCACTCCTTAAAAGTCTTAAAAGTCAGTGAATGCCAGGTACCACAACTCTCTGGGGGAGATGTTCCTTCAAATCTCCACCAAACCTCCTGCTGTTGGACCCCTCTACGAAGGGGAGAGGCTTCTCTCCAACTATCCTGTCTACATCCCACACAATTTTCAACACCCGAGTCAGTTGACTGTGTGGGGCATCAAGGTGCCCTGGCAACCAATGGGTTCTGAGGACCCGAAACGTTAACTCTGATTTCTCTTCACAGATGCTGCCAGACCTGCTGAGCTTTTCCAGCAACCTCTGTTTCTGATTTACAGCATCTGCAGTTCTTTAAGTCTTTAATTGGAATCAATGTGTATCGGGGGCAAACTCTCTGGCTGGTTGGAGTCATACTTGGCACAGAGGAAGATATGGATGTTGGAGGTCAGTCATCTCAGCTCCAGGACATCTCTGTAGGAGTTCCTCAGGGTAGTATCCTAGGCCCAACCATCTTCAGCTGCTTCATCAATGACCTTCCCTCCATCATAAGGTGGGGATGTTCGCTGATGTTCAGCACCATTCACATCTCCTCAAATACTGAAGCAGTCCATATTCAAATGCAACAAGACCTGAACAAGACTCAGACTTGGGCTGACAAGTGACAAGTAACATTTGTAAAACACAAATGCCAGGCAATGACCTTCTCCAATGAGAAAAGATCTCCCATCACCCCATGACATTCGATGGTGTTACCATCCAGAAACCCTTATCAACGTCCTGGGGGTTATCATTGACCAGAATCTCCACTAGACTTGGCACTTAAACCCAGTGGCTACAAGAGCAGGTCAGAGGCTGGGAATCCTGCAGCGAGTAGCCCACCCCCTGACTCCCCAGTGTCTATCCACCATCGATCAGGCACAAGTCAGGAGTGTGAGGGAAGACCGGGGTGGAAAACTGTCCATGTTTAGTATGGGTCAGTGTTTACCTGACATTCCCTCAGTGGGCCAATCTAGAACAAGTGGGCAGAGGTTTAGGCTTAAGGGCAGCACTTTTAAAAGAGGGATGAGGAGAAACGACCTCTCTCAAAACGTCGCGAGTCTGTGGAATTCACTCCCGCAGACTGTGGTGGATGCTGGGACAAGTGAATACACTTAAGGAGGAGTTTTTACTGAGTAACAGGCTGAAGGGTTACGGGGAGCATGCAGGAGTTGAGGCACAGATTAGATTAGATTAGGTTCCCTACAGTGTGGAAACAGGCCCTTCGGCCCGATAAGTCCACACCGACCCGCTGAAGCGCAACCCACCCAGACTCATTCCCCTACATTTACCCCTTCACTTAACACTACGGGCAATTTAGCATGTACAATTCACCTAACCTGCACATTTGCAAACTCCACACAGTCAGTCGCCTGAGGCGGGAATTGAACCCAGGTCTCTGGCTTCAAATCCCGCCTCAGGCGACTGACTGTGTGGAGTTTGCACATTCTCCCTGTGTCTGGAATTAACCATGATCGCGTATAGCGGGGGAGCACGTCTGAGGGGCTGAATGGCCTCCTCCAGTTCACAGCTCTGATATCCGAACCCGGTCTGGTTTACACGGCCTGTGGCTGAAACTGGCTGTTCTTTATTTTGTGGTTTAAAAGCGAGGCGCTGGAAAAACACAGCGTCCGAGGAGCAGGAGAGTCGATGTTTCGGGCATAAGCCCTTCATCGTGTTTCTGGAGAAGCTGCTGCTTCAGGAAGGGGTTTTAGGCGGGGAGTTGGCGACGGGAAACGAGCGACGGCCTAGCCTGAGGGATGACCCGTGGCTCGTGCATCAATGAATAAGTCAAGACGGTCCCCGGCCTCTCGGTCAGATGGCAGGTTGGACCCAGGTGCTGATGGAGGTGCCTGGCTGAGAGTCTGCAGTGCACCGTGTGGGTGGGAGTCACGCTGCTGTATGCCGGGTGTTTGGGACATGAGAAACACCTGGACACAGGGAGGGTGAGACCACAGGACTGTCCTGAGAGACGGAGAGGGGTGGGGGCGTTCATAATGGGCACAGCCACCGGTGAAGAGGCCGCTTACGCCCAAAGAGCCAGTGGAGGGAGCTACAGGCTGCCCTGCGCTCCCCTCTTTAACGCCTAGCACTCTCAACAACAACAACTTGGATTGGGAAAGCACCTTTCGGCCACAGAATCATACAGCACGGAAATGGACCCTGGGGTCGGGGAGTCCAGAACTAGAGGGGGCATAGATTTAGGGTGAGAGGGGAAAGATATAAAAGAGACCTAAGGGGCAACTTTTTCACACAGAGGGTGGTACGTGTATGGAATGAGCTGCCAGAGGATGTGATGGAGGCTGGTACAATCGCAACATTTAAGAGGCATTTGGATGGGTATATGAATAGGAAGGGTTTGGAGGGATGTGAGCCGAATGCTGGCAGGTGGGACGAGTTTGGGTTGGGATATCTGGTCGGCATGGACGGGTTGGACTGAAGGGTCTGTTTCCATGCTGTACATCTCTATGACTCTATGTCCGTGCTGAACAAGTTTCCCAAGCTAACCAAGTCCCACTTGCCCGCGGGACAAGCTCATCCCTCTAAACATCCCTCTCAATCTTCCCTAATCGCATTCTTATCCAGGTGCCTTTTATACATTGTTGTTGTAGCAGCCGCCACCACTTCTGGCAGCTCATTCCATACACGCACCACCCTCTGCGTGAAAAAGTTGCCCCTTAGGTCCCTTTTAAATCTTTCCCCTCTCACTGTAAACCTGTGCCCTGCAGTTTTGGAGTCCCCCATCCTGTTGGATCCATTGAACGGAGGAGCCTTGTGCACACAGTGTTGCTCTCTCCGGTTGGAGGTCAGGTTCAGTTGCAGATATGGCCCAGTGTCCAGCCAGTGTGGGTCAGGGGGAGAGGAGGCCCCTTGTCTTACGGTAAAGCACACACTAACCACTGGGTGGTGGCAGAGAGCAGTGAGAGCTCTGCTGCTGGAGCTGGGTCCCTGGAGCAGACTGTGTCACACACAGACGCCACAATCTAACCCCAGTGTCAGCAGCTCCAGCTGGTCCTTACCACCTTCCAGGTGACCACTGAATCCAACACCACTGTGAACCTCCCACCTGCACTGGCACAAACTCAATATTTTGTTTCACTCCTGTCCAAAGGAAGAAACACTAATATCAAAGCTAATGAGAGCGATGATGCATGCCCTCACTCATTACTGACCCTCCGACAGTGCGGCGCTCCCTCACCACTGACCCTCCGACAGTGCGGCGCTCCCTCACCACTGACCCTCCGACCAGTGCCCACTCCCTCAGCACTGACCCTCCGACCAGCGCCCGCTCCCTCAGCGCTGACCCTCCGACAGTGCAGTACTCCCTCAGCACTGACCTTCCGACAGTGTGGCACTCCCACAGCGCTGACCCCCGACAGTGCCCAGTCCCTCAGCGCTGACCCTCTGACAGTGCCCGCTCCCTCAGCACTGACCCTCTGACAGTGCAACAGTCCCTCAGCGCTGACCCTCCGACAGTGCAACAGTCCCTCAGCACTGACCCTCTGACAGTGCAGCACTCCCTCAGCACTGTCCCTCCGACATTTCCCGCTCCCTCAGCACTGACCCTCCGACAGTGCCCGCTCCCTCACCGCTGACCCTCCGACCAGTGCCCACTCCCTCAGCGCTGACCCTGCGACCAGCGCCCGCTCCCTCAGCGCTGACCCTGCGACAGTGCGGCGCTCCCTCACCACTGACCCTCCGAAAGTGCCCACTCCCTCAGCACTGACCCTGCGACAGTGCGGCGCTCCTTCAGCACTGACCCTCCGACAGTGTGGCACTCCCTCAGCACTGACCCTCCGACAGTGCCTGCTCCCTCAGCACTGACCCTCCGACAGTGCTCGCTCCCTCAGCACTGACCCTCCGATAGTGCGGCACTCCCTCAGCACCGACCCTCCGACAATGCCCACTCCCTCAGCACTGACCCTCCGATAGTGCCCACTCCCTCAGCACTGACCCTCTGACAGTGCAACGGTCCCTCAGCGCTGATCCTCCGACATTTCCCGCTCCCTCACCACTGACCCTCCAACAGTGCCCACTCCCTCAGCACTGACCCTGCGACAGTGCGGCGCTCCCTCAGCGCTGACCCTCCGACAGTGTGGCACTCCCTCAGCACTGACCCTCCGACCAGTGCCCACTCCCTCAGCGCTGACCCTCCGACCAGTGCCCACTCCCTCAGCGCTGACCCTCCGACCAGTGCCCACTCCCTCAGCGCTGACCCTCCGACAGTGCCCACTCCCTCAGCGCTAACCCTCTGACAGGGCCCACTCCCTCAGCACTGACCCTCCGACAGTGCAACAGTCCCTCAGCGCTGATCCTCCGACATTTCCCGCTCCCTCAGCGCTGACCCTCCGACAGTGCGGCACTCCCTCAGCACTGTCCCTCCAACATTTCCCGCTCCCTCAGCACTGACCCTCCGACAGTGCGGCGCTCCCTCAGCACTGACCCTCCGACAGTGTCCGCTCCCTCAGCACTGACCCTCCGATAGTGCGGCACTCCCTCAGCACTGACCCTCCGACAATGCCCACTCCCTC
The DNA here is from genome assembly GCF_037043375.1 of Chiloscyllium plagiosum. Classification (NCBI taxonomy): domain Eukaryota; kingdom Metazoa; phylum Chordata; class Chondrichthyes; order Orectolobiformes; family Hemiscylliidae; genus Chiloscyllium; species Chiloscyllium plagiosum. The sequence continues at coordinate 48,188,453 of NW_028270188.1, forward strand.
AGCACTGACCCTCCGACAGTGCCCACTCCCTCAGCACTGACCCTCCGACAGTGCAACAGTCCCTCAGCGCTGATCCTCCGACATTTATCGCTCCCTCAGCGCTGACCCTCCGACAGTGCGGCGCTCCCTCAGCGCTGACCCTCCGACAGTGCGGCGCTCCCTCAGCGCTGACCCTCTGACAGTGCCCAGTCCCTCAGCGCTGACCCTCTGACATTGCCCACTCACTCAGCACTGACCCTCTGACAGTGCCCACTCACTCAGCACTGACCCTCCGACAGTGCCCACTCCCTCAGCACTGACCCTCCGACAGGGCCCACTCCCTCAGCACTGACCCTCTGACAGTGCCCACTCACTCAGCACTGACCCTCCGACAGTGCCCAATCCCTCAGCACTGACCCTCCGATAGTGCGGCACTCCCTCAGCACTGACCCTCCGACAATGCCCACTCCCTCAGCACTGACCCTCCGACAGTGCCCACTCCCTCAGCACTGACCCTCCGACAGTGCAACAGTCCCTCAGCGCTGATCCTCCGACATTTATCGCTCCCTCAGCGCTGACCCTCCAACAGTGCGGCGCTCCCTCAGCGCTGACCCTCCGACAGTGCGGCGCTCCCTCAGCGCTGACCCTCTGACAGTGCCCAGTCCCTCAGCGCTGACCCTCTGACAGTGCCCAATCCCTCAGCACTGACCCTCTGACAGTGCCCACTCACTCAGCACTGACCCTCCGACAGTGCCCACTCCCTCAGCACTGACCCTCCGACAGGGCCCACTCCCTCAGCACTGACCCTCTGACAGTGCCCACTCACTCAGCACTGACCCTCCGACAGTGCCCAATCCCTCAGCACTGACCCTCCGATAGTGCGGCACTCCCTCAGCACTGACCCTCCGACAATGCCCACTCCCTCAGCACTGACCCTCCGACAGTGCCCACTCCCTCAGCACTGACCCTCCGACAGTGCAACAGTCCCTCAGCGCTGATCCTCCGACATTTATCGCTCCCTCAGCGCTGACCCTCCAACAGTGCGGCGCTCCCTCAGCGCTGACCCTCCGACAGTGCGGCGCTCCCTCAGCGCTGACCCTCTGACAGTGCCCAGTCCCTCAGCACTGACCCTCCGACAGTGCAACAGGCCCTCAGCACTGACCCTCCGACAGTGCAACAGTCCCTCAGCACTGACCCTCCGACAGTGCGGCACTCCCTCAGCACTGTCCCTCCATTTCCCGCTCCCTCAGCGCTGACCCTCCGACAGTGCGGCACTCCCTCAGCGCTGATCCTCCGACAGTGCGGCGCTCCCTCAGCACTGACCCTCCGACAGTGCCCACTCCCTCAGCACTGACCCTCCGAAAGTGCAACAGTCCCTCAGCACTGACCCTCCGACAGTGCGGCACTCCCTCAGCACTGTCCCTCCATTTCCCGCTCCCTCAGCGCTGACCCTCCTACAGTGCGGCGCTCCCTCAGCGCTGACCCTCTGACAGTGCCCAGTCCCTCAGCGCTGACCCTCTGACAGTGCCCAATCCCTCAGCACTGACCCTCTGACAGTGCAACAGTCCCTCAGCACTGACCCTCCGACAGTGCAACAGGCCCTCAGCACTGACCCTCCGACAGTGCAACAGTCCCTCAGCACTGACCCTCCGACAGTGCGGCACTCCCTCAGCACTGTCCCTCCATTTCCCGCTCCCTCAGCGCTGACCCTCCGACAGTGCGGCACTCCCTCAGCGCTGATCCTCCGACAGTGCGGCGCTCCCTCAGCACTGACCCTCCGACAGTGCCCACTCCCTCAGCACTGACCCTCCGAAAGTGCAACAGTCCCTCAGCACTGACCCTCCGACAGTGCGGCACTCCCTCAGCACTGTCCCTCCATTTCCCGCTCCCTCAGCGCTGACCCTCCGACAGTGCGGCACTCCCTCAGCGCTGATCCTCCGACAGTGCGGCGCTCCCTCAGCACTGACCCTCCGACAGTGCCCAATCGCTCAGCGCTGACCCTCTGACAGTGCCCACTCCCTCAGCACTGAACCTCCAACAGTGCGGTACACGCTCAGTACTGACCCTCCGACAGTGCGGCGCTCCCTCAGCACTGACCCTCCGATATTCCCCGCTCCCTCAGCACTGACCCTCTGACAGTGTGGCGTTCCCTTAGCGCTGACCCTCCGACAGTGCGGCACTCCCTCAGCGCTGACCCTCCGACAGTGCAGCGCTCCCTCAGCACTGACCCTCCGACAGTGCAACAGTCCCTCAGCGCTGATCCTCCGACATTTCCCGCTCCCTCAGCGCTGACCCTCCGACAGTGCGGCACTCCCTCAGCACTGTCCCTCCAACATTTCCCGCTCCCTCAGCGCTGACCCTCCGACAGTGCGGCACTCCCTCAGCACTGTCCCTCCAACATTTCCCGCTCCCTCAGCACTGACCCTCCGACAGTGCGGCGCTCCCTCAGCACTGACCCTCCGACAGTGCCCGCTCCCTCAGCACTGACCCTCCGACAGTGTCCGCTCCCTCAGCACTGACCCTCCGACAGTGTCCGCTCCCTCAGCACTGACCCTCCGATAGTGCGGCACTCCCTCAGCACTGACCCTCCGACAATGCCGACTCCCTCAGCACTGACCCTCCGACAGTGCCCACTCCCTCAGCACTGACCCTCCGACAGTGCAACAGTCCCTCAGCGCTGATCCTCCGACATTTATCGCTCCCTCAGCGCTGAGGGAGTGGGCACTGTCAGAGGGTCAGCGCTGAGCGATTGGGCACTGTCGGAGGGTCAGTGCTGAGGGAGTGCCGCACTGTCGGAGGATCAGCGCTGAGGGAGTGCCGCACTGTCGGAGGGTCAGCGCTGAGGGAGCGGGAAATGGAGGGACAGTGCCCAATCGCTCAGCACTGACTCTCCGACACTTCCCACTCCCTCAGCACTGACCCTCCGACTGTGCAGCGCTCCCTCAGCACTGACCCTCCCACAGTGCCCACTCCCTCAGCACTGACCCTCCCTCAGCTGCGCTCCCTCAGCGCTGACCCTCCGACAGTGCGGCGCTCCCTCAGCGCTGACCCTCTGACAGTGCCCAGTCCCTCAGCGCTGACCCTCTGACAGTGCCCAATCCCTCAGCACTGACCCTCTGACAGTGCAACAGTCCCTCAGCACTGACCCTCCGACAGTGCAACAGTCCCTCAGCACTGACCCTCCGACAGTGCAACAGTCCCTCAGCACTGACCCTCCGACAGTGCAACAGTCCCTCAGCACTGTCCCTCCATTTCCCGCTCCCTCAGCGCTGACCCTCCGACAGTGCGGCACTCCCTCAGCGCTGATCCTCCGACAGTGTGGCGCTCCCTCAGCACTGACCCTCCGACAGTGCCCACTCCCTCAGCACTGACCCTCCGACAGTGCAACAGTCCCTCAGCACTGACCCTCTGACAGTGCAACAGTCCCTCAGCACTGACCCTCCGACAGTGCGGCACTCCCTCAGCACTGTCCCTCCATTTCCCGCTCCCTCAGCGCTGACCCTCCGACAGTGCGGCACTCCCTCAGCGCTGATCCTCCGACAGTGCGGCACTCCCTCAGCACTGACCCTCCGACAGTGCCCAATCGCTCAGCGCTGACCCTCTGACAGTGCCCACTCCCTCAGCACTGAACCTCCAACAGTGCGGTACACGCTCAGTACTGACCCTCCGACAGTGCGGCGCTCCCTCAGCACTGACCCTCCGATATTCCCCGCTCCCTCAGCACTGACCCTCTGACAGTGTGGCGTTCCCTTAGCGCTGACCCTCCGACAGTGTAGTGCTCATTCAGCACTGACCCTCCGACAGTGCGGCTCTCCCTCAGCACTGACCCTCCGACCTTTCCCGCTCCCTCAGCACTGACACTCTGACAATGCGGCACTCCCTCAGCACTGACCCTCCGACAGCGCCCACACCCTCAGCACTGACTCTCCGACACTTCCCACTCCCTCAGCACTGACCCTCCGACTGTGCAGCGCTCCCTCAGCACTGACCCTCCCACAGTGCCCACTCCCTCAGCACTGACCCTCCGACAGGGCCCACTCCCTCAGCACTGACCCTCCGACAGGGCCCACTCCCTCAGCACTGACCCTTCGACAGGGCCCACTCCCTCAGCACTGACCTGACCCTCCGACAGTGCCCACCCCCTCAGCACTGACCTGACCCTCCGACAGTGCCCACTCCCTCAGCACTGACCCTCCGACAGTGCCCACACCCTCAGCACTGACCCCCTAACAGTATGCTCCACGTAGCTGGGTGGCGTGCCAGCTGAAATTGTATTTTTTGAACATGGGCATCATTGGCACGGCTAAGTTTATGACTCTTCCACAGTTGCTCATTGAGAACGTGATGGTGGTTTGGTCTTTGTGAACTGCTGCAGTCCACCTGCTAATGGGTTGACCCACACTGCCTTTAGGAAGACAATTCCAGGATGACCTGGCGACAGGAAAGGAATGGCAACAGACTTCTCGGTCAGGATCATGAGTGGCTTGGAGAATTTGCAGGGGTTTTTTTCCCCATGTATCTGCTGCCCTTGTCCTTCTAAATGGAAGTGGTCTTGGGTTTGGAAGGCGCTGTCTGAGGAGCTTTGGTGAATTTCTGCAGTGGATCTTGTAGATAGTACACACTGCTGCTACTGAGCATCGATGGCAGAGGGAGGGGATTTTTGTGGATGTGGAGCCAATCAAGTGGGCTGCTATATTGTGGATGGTGTTGAGCTTCTTGAGTGTTGGGAATTGAATCCATCCAGAGCAAGTGTGGAGTATTCCATTACACTCCTTATGCCTTGTAGATGAGGAGTTGGGAGGGGAGTTACTTGCTGCAGGATTCCCAGCCTCTGACCTGCTCTTGTTACCACTGTGTTTATGTGGCGAATTCAGTTGGGTTTCTGGTCAATGTTGATAATGGGGGATTTAGTGATGGTAACACCACTGTCAAGGGGGCAATGGTTAGATTGTCTGTTATTGGAGATGGTCATTGCATGGCATGTGTGGTAAAAATATTCCTTATCACTTGTCAGCCCAGGCCTGGATATCGTCCAGATCTTGCTGCATTTGGATACGGACTGCTTCAGCATCTGAGGAGGGGGCGAATGGTGCTGAACTTTAAGCAACCATCAGCAAACATCCCCACTTTTGAAGGAGAGAAGGTCAACGTTGGAGCAGCTGAAGATAGTTGGGCCGAGGACACTACCCTGAGGAACTCCTGCAGAGATATTGTGGAGGTGAGATGACTGACCTCCATCAACCACAACCATTTTCCTATGTGCCAGGTATGACTCCAACCAGTGGAGAGGGATAAATATTCAGCTCCTAACACTCAGTATTGGGAGAAAGCTTTGAAGTGTCTGCTTGAGCGGGCGTCAGGAGTACAGCTCTATCTGTACAGTGCAGTTCTTGGCACAGGGACACACTCCTTCAGCACAGTGACCGAAAGGATTGTGCTCAAGGGGGTGGAGTGCACGCCCCCATTATAGGCTGCATCAAATAGTTGCCAGTTATTCCTTGGAGATGGATTCACCTGCTACACATCAGGAAGGAGCTCGGAATATTTTTAGATTAGATTAGATTACTGAGCGTGGTAACAGGCCCTTCAGCCCAACAAGTCCACACAAACCCGCCGAAGCGCAACCCACCCAGACCCATTCCCACCCAGACCCATTCCCCGACATTTACCCCTTCAGCTAATACTACGGGCAATTTAGCGTGGCCAATTCACCTAACTTGCACGTTTTTTTTGGACTGTGGGAGGAAACCGGAGCACCTGGAGGAAACCCACGCAAACACGGGGAGAATGTGCAAACTCCACACAGTTGCCTGAGGCAGGAACTGAACCCGGGTCTCTGGCGCTGTGAGACAGCAGTGCTAACCACTGTGCCACCCGCTGTTGCATCCTGTCGTGAGTGCGCTATCCAGACCTGAGAAACCCTCGCTCCCACAGCACTGGGCCTGTGTTAGAGCTGACTAGGTGGGAAGAGTTTACCCTCAGTGCCATGCAGTGGTGATTCTGACTGGAGTGAGCGCCATTTCCTAAGTACCTCAGCGCACTGACCACTCCAAGGTCCTCCTGGGATGGGGTGGGGGTGGGGAAGGGGGGGTCCAGAACTAGAGGACATAGGTTTAAGGCGAGAGGGGTAAGATTTAAAAGGGACCTCATGGATAACTTTTTCACACAGAGCGTGGCACATGTGTGGAATGAGCTGCCAGAGGAAGCGGTGGAGGCTGGTACAATTACATTTAAAAGCATGGGTGCATGAGTAGGAAGGGTTTAAGGGGATATGGACCAAATGCTGGCAAATGGGACTATATTAAGTTAGGGTATCTTTGACTCTAAAGTAAAGCATTTAACAAGAAGTATTCCCTTTCCCTTTCCCTTTCCCTTGGCAAAGTCACAGGGGAGGGAAATGAAAAAGATGCTTGTCCGAGGTGAGAGCCGACATAAAGCAGACAGCAGAATTTCCCCAGCTCTGTCAGCAGGCTCGTAATTCACTCAGCTCACACACTCCCTTCATTAACTCTTGCAACAGACTGGCTGATGCCTCCCTTCCCTGAAAACTCCGCGCTCCTCCACAAGATAACACTCCTTTCATTCCCTTATTCATTAATGGGATGTGATGCCAGCATTTATTGCCTGACCCTCATCACCATTTGGTGCGGGTGACCTCTCAATGCCCTTAGGGAGGGAGTCCCAGGATTTTTGACCCTTCAGCGGCACTGAAGGAACAGCAATATAGTTCCAAGTCAGGATGGGTGAGTGGCTCGCACGGGAACCTGTAGGTGGTGGTGTTCCCTTGTTTCAGCTTCTCTTGCCCTGTTCAGGGAGACTGCAGCATAGTGGCAATATCACTAGGCTAGAAAGCCAGAGGCCTAACAACGCCAGGGGGCACAAGTTCAAACCCCACGGCAACATCAGCACAATTTATAACAGCTGGAATTCAGGGCTGAGGAAATGGCAGATGAAGTTTAATTTAAATAAATGCGAGCTGCTGCATTTTGGAAAGGCAAATCAGGGCAGGACTTACACATTTAAGGGTAAAGTCCCAGGGAGTGTTGCTGAACAAAGAGACCTTGGCGTGCAGGCTCATAGTTCTCTGAAAGTGGAGCTGCAAGTAGACAGGGTAGTGAAGGTAGCGTTTGTTACGCAGGCCTTTCTCGGTCAGTGCATCGAGTATAGGAGTTGGGAGGTCATGTTGCGACTGTACAGGACAGTGGTTAGTTCATTTCTGGAAAACTGTTCAATTTTGGTCTCCCCGCTATACTGTTAAAACTTGAAATGGAGCAGAAAAGACATTGTCAGGGTTGGAGGATTTGAGCTAGAGGGAGAGGCTGAATAGGTTGGGGCTATTTTCCCTGGAGCATCGGAGGCTGAGGGGTGACATTATAGAGGTTTATTAAAGGAGGGGCATGGAGAGGGTAAATAGTCTTTTCCCTGGGATGGGGTGGGGGTGGGGAAGGGGGGGTCCAGAACTAGAGGACATAGGTTTAAGGCGAGAGGGGTAAGATTTAAAAGGGACCTCATGGATAACTTTTTCACACAGAGCGTGGCACATGTGTGGAATGAGCTGCCAGAGGAAGCGGTGGAGGCTGGTACAATTACATTTAAAAGCATGGGTGCATGAGTAGGAAGGGTTTAAGGGGATATGGACCAAATGCTGGCAAATGGGACTATATTAAGTTAGGGTATCTTTTCAGCATGGACCAACTGCACTGAAGGATCTGTTTGCACGCCTACCCCAACAAGCCAAAGCTTATGACTCCAGACTAGTGGTCTTCCATTTCATCACCATTTCTTCCTCACGTGTTTACCTAGCTTTCCCCTGCCTCCTGATGCTTTCAATAGAATAAAACAACGAACTGCAGATGTTGGAAATCTGAAATCAAAACAGTGCTGGAGAAACTTAGCTGGCTGGCTGCACTTGTGGGGACACACGTAGGGTTGCAAATCCAGTGTCCCTTTGCTGAAGTTCATGACTTGGAGAGGCCGGGGGTTGGGACTGGATTGTATCAAGTTAAAAATCACACAGCACCAGGTTATAGTCGAACAGGTTTAATCGGAAGCACTAGCTCCTTCCACAACCACCTCATGTAGGAGCACTGCTCTGAAAGCAAAGTGCTTCCAATTAAACCTGCTGGACTATAACCTGATGTTGTGAGACTTTTAACTTTGTTGAAATTATTTTTGTTGCCCCTTCAATATTTCTGTTATTTTCCTCCCCCACAGCCTGCAGAAGTGAATCCCCCATTCTTGCCCACCCACTCCCTGCAGAAGCGGGTCCCCCTCTGGGTGGAGGAATTTCTCCCAAATTCCCAATTGAACTTGACACTCTTACATATCTGCCCCAATTTTGGGTTCAGCCACAAGTGAAACTTGTTCGTTAAGCCTGCCAAATGCTTCCATAATATTAAAAATCTCTACTAGCTCCCATGTTCTTTCTTCAGTTTGAGATGTCCTGAAGGTCATAGCCTTATAACTGGAGGATTCTGGTAAATTTATTTGCGTCATCTCAAGGCTAGCTGGAATTCATTTTCAGCTGATGTGGAGACCAAACTCCAGGTGGTGTCTAACCAATGTGCATCACCATTACAACACACTGTGCTGGAGGCTGGTACAATTGCAACATTTAAGAGGCATTTGGATGGGTATATGAATAGGAAGGGTTTGGAGGGATATGGGCCGGGTGCTGGCAGGTGGGACTAGATTGGGTTGGGATATCTGGTCGGCGTGGACGGGTTGGGCCGAAGGGTCTGTTTCCATGCTGTACATCTCTATGACTCTTGTCACTGCTGTGCCACTGGAGCCCCACCACCATCAATGTGTTTACTTGGGTTTTTGAACACCCCATGAATGTCTCCTCGCTGCTCCAGCCAGATCTGTGCCAAGTCCAGGCACGTCCTGAAATTCACTCATGGAACGGGCAAGATGACATTTCAGTGCGAGCATTCACATCCCCTCTCCGCAACTCACAACCATCTCCACATTATCCAAACCTTTCTCTTCCATCTCCGCATGGCCTCGTCTTTTTTTTTTGAAGCTCACTAAACTACAGTGACGGTGGCTTCTTTTGGGGCACCTCCTTGGCACCCATTGGCCTGGCTTCTTGGGTAGCACCTCTCTGTCTGCTCCTCACTGCCAGCTACTCATTCCTCTATCACTTCTCACCTCTCCCCTCATAGCCCTGGAAAATGAACAGAAGAACTTTAGAATCACATACGTGACAAGAGGGGATACCAGGGTACAATACTTCAAAATCTTCCAAAGAAACCCAATTACAGTGGTTTCTATTTGTTATCCAATACCATGCTTAGAACCATGTACCACCCGTTAAACGTCATAATCCTTATCTCTTGCAGTTGTTTCAAACATATCCTGTCAGTGTTTAAAAGAATAGCAGGTTATTAAGAACTAACCTTTAAACATCCCTGGAAAGATAACCAAGAGCTATGCTAACAGTCTAAGAACCCCAAAGTGAGATTTCACATTTGTACTTAACTCCATTGATGACTCAATGGGCGGATGTCATACTTAGCCAAGTCAATGAAGACCCTCGTTTGATTTACAGAATTTCCTCTTCCTACTCAGGTGAGAACTGTGCAATCGGCCAAAGGTGTGCGACGATGATTCAGCTTGGGATCCAGTTCTTGACCACAACTGCAGATCTGTGCGCAGCTCTGTATTCCTAACCCTCGTCATGACTCAATAGTCTCCATGCATTGGCAACTTGTTTGAAGGATCAGGTGAGATTTGAGTGAAGCAGGAGAATAAGAGAGCCCAGGAGAGAGAGCGCGAGAGAGAGAGAGAGAGACAGAGAGCGCAAGAGAGAGGGAGAGAGCGCGAGAGAGAGAGATAAATGGGAGGTTGGGACATCATTGTCAAAAGCTTCCATAATAATATAAGCAACGAATGAGTATCTTGGAAAGACATATAAAAGCTTACATAGCATCACTTAAGGCTGAATTATAGGCAGCTCAAACTGGAAACAAGAGATTTAGAAAGGATTAGGTTTGTATATGGCCTTACACAATATAAAACCCTTTACAACTTGGATGGATAACAGCTGAGAAAGTCATACATCCAAATTTGCTGGCGTCAAAGTTAGACAGCACGATAGACATAAAATTATAAAGGGATATTGACAGACTAGGTGAATGCACAAAACTGTGGCAGATAAAGTTCGATGTAAGCATGTGTGAGATTATCCGTGCTGGACAGAGTAAAGACTGATCAGGATATTTGCTCAATTGTATGCAGTTGGATGCCCAAAGAAACCCAGGGGCTGAGGGGTATAGATCTTGAAAATACCATGAACAGGTGTAGAAAATAATCAAGAAAGCTATTGGAATGCTGGCTTTTACATCTAAAAGATTGGAATACTAGAATGTGAAAGATTTGCTGCAGTTATACAAAACTCTGGTTAGACCCCACTTGGAACACTGAGCATAGATCTGGGCAGGACACCTTCAGAAAGATATAATGGCCTTGAAGGGAGCACAAATGTAGATTTACAAGAATGACAATTGGACTCCAGGGCTTCTGTGGAGAGATTGTACAAATGAGGCTAGTTTTCCCTCAAATTTATAAGGTTAAGGGGTGATCTGATCAAAGCCTTCAAGATATTAACAGGAAAAGACAGGGTTGATAAGGATAAACTTTTTCCACTGGCTGCAGATTCCAGATCTCGGTGCCACTGTCTGAGAATTAGGGACAAAGTCTTCAGGAGAGATGTTAGGAAGCACTTCCACACACAAAGATTGGAACACTCTCAAGTGGCAGTTGATGCTAGATCACTTGTTACTTTCAATATCTGACATGGATTTCTTGTTAAGCAAAGGTATTAAGGGATATGGGCCAAAGGAAGGTACATGGAGTTTGGCCAGAGATCACCAGCGATCTCATGAACTGGCAAAACTGACTGGCCTACTCCTGCTCTTCATGAAAGATGCATTTACTGTTTCTATGTAGAAACTATAATTATGCTCATTGTGTGGATGATGAGCTCCTGGAACAGCGTGTGGAGGAACCCATTAAGGATCGAGCACAGAGTATTGAGTACAGGAGTTGGAAGGTCATGTTGCAGCTGTACAGGACAGTGGTTAGGCCGCTGTTGGAATATTGCGTGCAATTCTGGTCTCCTTCCTATCGGAAAGATGTTGTGAAACTTGAAAGGGTTCAGAAAAGATTTACAAGGATGTTGCAAGGATGTTGGAGGGTTTGAGCTATAGGAAGAGGCTGAAGCTGTTTTCCCTGGAGGTCAGAGGCTGAGGGGTGACCTTATAGAGGTTTACAAAATCATGAGGGGCATTGATAGGGCAAATAGACAGTCTTTTCCCTGGGGTCAGGGCATAGAGGGCATAGGTTTAGGGTGAGAGGGGAAACATATAAGAGAGACCTAAGGGGCAACTTTTTCACACAGAGGGTGGTGCGTGCATGGAAAGATAACCAAGAGCTATGCTAACAGTCTAAGAACCCCAAAGTGAGATTTCACATTTGTACTTAACTCCATTGATGACTCAATGGGCGGATGCCAGAGGAAGTGGAGGCTGGCACAACTGCAACATTTAAAAGGCATACGGATGGGAAGGGTTTGGAGGGATATGGGCCGGGTGCTGGCAGGTGGGACTAGCTGGGTTGGGATATCTGGTCGGCATGGACAGGTTGGACCGAAGGGTGTTTCCATGCTCTACATCTCTATGACTCTAAGGTGTAATGAGAGAGGGCTAATTAATAACTCGGCTGTGCAGTGCTCTTTGGGAAATAATGACCATAACATGATGGAACTTCACATCAGGAAATACAGTTCATTCTGAAACTAGGGTTTTCAACTGGAAAATGAGATATTATCAAGGTCTGAGGTGTCTACGGTGGATTGGAAAAATACACTATAGTCAAAAAGTATGGCGCTAGAAAAACACAGCCGGTCAGGCAGTGAAAGAGTCGACATTTTGAGCATAAGCTCTTCATCAGGAAAATACACTATAGGTTTGGAAGTCGAAAGGCAATGGCGAATATTTGAAGAGGAGAAGCTATATGATTTACAACAGATACATATTCCTCTAAGGCCTGAACACCCGAAGGAACAAAGGTAAATCAACATTAAGGTAAAGACTGTACTAAATTAAAAGGAAATGGTGGGTAAGAAAGCCAGAAAGAGAGTAAGCCTGAGGATTGGATGCAATTTCGAACCCTAAGGAAGACCAAGAACCTGACTAAACAAAACCCAGAAATTTTGAATACAAACAAATAAGGAACATAAAATGTGGACTTTAAGAGCTTCTTTAGCTATGTACAAAAGGAAAGGATTAGCAAGGAGAAATGTAGACCCATTACACATAGGGTCAGGAGAATCTATCGTTGAGAACAGGGAAATAGTTGAGGAACTAAATAGTTACTTTCCATACATCAGTGCAGAAAAACTCTCGAGAAACAATGGTGACCAGGGGACTCTTGAAAGTAAAGAACTTAAAGAAATTGGCATTAGTGAAGATGCAATGCTTGTAATGTTAACCAGACTAAAGGTTGTCCATGCAACTGGGGGAATATCTCTACATGGAGTGAAAATTGGTTAACAGAGGGCAGGAATAAATGGATAATTCTCAGAGTGGCAGGCTGTTACTAGCAGAGGGTACTGCAAGGATCAGTGCTTGGTCCACAACCAATGACAATCTATGTAAATGATATGGCTGTGTGACCCAATTGTATTCCCAGGCACTGTGCAAATATTACAAGTTTTTAAGGATGAGGCGAGGAGGCTTCATGAACATGTGAAGAAGAGTTAAATGTTTCACTTTGGCAGCAACAAGACAAAGGCAGAATACATCTTAGATAACGAGAGGTTGGGGAAAAGAACGCTTTGCTCTTGTTCATGAACCATTGAAGGGAGATCTTAGGACAGGGTAAAGATGTCTTGCTGCAGTTACACAGAACTTTGGTGAGACCATATTTGGAGTACTGCGTTCAATTTTGGTTCTCCTATCTAAGGGATACACCTGGCACAGAGGGAGTGGAACAGAGATTCACCAAGTTAATCCTGGGATAGTAAAATTGTCGTAAGAGACTGAGGAGACAGAATCTGGACTCTGCAGAGTATTGAAGAACGAGATCACCTGATGAAGCTTACAAACCATGATATAGATAGCTTCCCCTAGTCAGAGTCTAAAATCAGGAGATGCAATCTCAGGATAAGGGGTTTTGAGACTAAGATGAGGCGGCATTATTTTTCAGGGGACCGTGAATCTTTAGAATTCTGTGCTGTGGAGATCTGTGGAAGGTCAAAGAACATATTCAAGATAGAAATTGAGAAACTTCTGGTCACTAATTGGTATCAAAGGACAGATGATCATTCACAATTAACTGGATGGTGGAGCAGACTCAATGGACTGAATAGTTCCATAGACTCTGGTTGCTATGCTCCACAGAAAACATTGGCAAATCACTTTTTGATTGATACTAGTTGAGGGACAGGACATAGATATCCATTTTCCTATTATTCTCTGAAAATCGCCATGGGACGTGTCACAATTCATCACGAGGATTTAAAACTGTATCCAAAAGGCAATGCAGCACCCTTGAATAGTGCAGGGGAGTGCCAGTGTAGATTCTGTAGTTGGATTTCTGCAGTGGGAACTAGCTCCAAAAATCTTCTGATTTGGAGATGGTTGCTGCTTCCCGAAGACACAGCCAGCAGCCTGGCTCCAGAGGGGCCAAGCTGTGGAACAAAACCAGGTAGGGGAAGGGACTGCAAAAAGCCAGCAATCATTAACTGATATCTCGACAGGGAAGGCTATCGGCTCCTTCGGGATAACCGATCCCAGTTGTCACCAAATCAAACCAGGAGTGAGAAGGGTAGGCTAGTGAATGCAGGCCAGCAGTTTGTGTTGGTCTACTGGGGCTGCAGATAGTTCCACTGGTAAACACAAGATCCAGGCAGCAGCTAGGTTTTGCCTTTTTCACAGAGATCATGCTGACATGCTCCAAGGTGAGTGAACCCTCTTGTCTTCTCAAATCTAATTTAATGGCACTGTGCAGTTACTGGTCTATACGCTTGTAGATATCCAGGAAGGATGATTCACAGCAGAACCATTCCCCTTCACACAGCTCAAGGGGTCACTCCAGTTCCTTATGTCCAAGCAGAGCCTGCTAGTTACCCATGTTTGAACGAGTTAGGCCAGGAACGAAAAATGCTGATGACATGGAATGCCTGGACACCGTAGCAGCAATATCCAAACTTGTCTGCGTTGCGACTCTGAACCTAATCACTAAGGCGGGATTGTTTTGTTTCTCAGGATACTTGCTGAAGCTGGACTCCGGTGCAGGGGAAGGCTTTCACCAACGGTCCTTGACTCTTAAACTCTTTCCTTAACCTCAGGAGAGGATTCCTCGGCATCAAAAAGCAGATTGGGTACGGAGTAGCAGCCTTGACGCCAGCACTCTCGCATCAAGAGAATACAAATGCACTCATTGCAGCACGTTACACTCTTAAGATTTTCCAAAAGCACCTTTCAACCAACAGGAAATGCCTGGAGACTACAGCAGAATATCCATCTTGTTTGCGTTGAGAAGTTTCTGAACCCAACCACAAAGGCGCAATTGCATTGTTTCTCTGGATACTTGCTCCACAGAAAGTAATTGTGAACATTCATTCCTGTTGGTACGTTATAGGTGCCATTGTGCAGAAGTGCAAGAGCAACCAGTGTCCGGGCTTCTCTACTGGAATTATTCCCTTATGACATGAAGCTTCACTCAAAAGATAAGGCCCTTCCATATCAGCAAGCCTTTGAAGTGTTCGATAGTTCAAAGGGACTCAGTACTGAGTGCATTGCAGCCAAGCGATCATCGACAGTGGAACAGATCAGTTGATCACAAATGTGGACTGCCAGTCATGCAGTTACAAGATCCTTCTAAAAGAGATCCTTCCCCATCCATCTGAAGACAGTACTGCAGGCATGCAATCCCCATGCCTACACACAGATGGCTATTCTTTACCTTGGAGTCAAAGCCAGGAATAAAGCATAGGAGAACTCTGAACCGCTAAACCACACCTCCTGATAGCTTCTCAACAGATAGTGATCAGGAGTGGGAACCTTGCCTGAAGGAGGTGAATATATATGTTGTGGGTGGCATGGTGGCACAGTGGTTAGCACTGCTGCCTCACAGCGCCAGAGACCCAGGTTCAATTCCCACCTTGGGCAACTGTCTGTGTGGAGTTTGCACATTCTCCCCGTGTCTGCGTGGGTTTCCTCCGGGTGCTCCGGTCTCCTCCCACAGTCCAAAAGATGTGCAGGTTAGGTGAATTGGCCATGCTAAATTGCCCCTAGTGTTAGGTGTAGGGGAATGGGTCTGGGTGGGTTGCTTTTCGGAAGGTCGGTGTGGACTTGTTGGGCCGAAGGGCCTGTTTCCACACTGTAAGTAATCTAATCTAATCATATAGTAACTGGCATTTTGCTACATCAAACTTGGGGACAATACCTGTATTGTTCATGGTCCTCACAGTCAATCCAAACTTGGTAGAGAGAGACTTGCAAGATTTAGATCAGATTACCTACAGTGGCCCTTCAGCCCACCCAGTCCATACCGACCCTCCGAAGAGTAACCCACCCAGACCCATTTCCCCTCTGACTAATGCACCTAACACTACGGGCAATTCACGTGACTCGCACATCTTTGGATTGCAGGAGGAAACCGGAGCACCCGGAGGAAACCCACGCAGGCACGGGGAGAATGTACAAACTCCACACAGTCACCCAAGGCTGGAATCAAACCTGGGAGCGTGGTGCTCTGAGGTAGCAAAGCTAACCACTGTGCCACCCTGCCACCCCCAGAGGGTCACCAGAGATAGCCTGCCTGAGGAGCAGACAAGGGGAAGCATGTTGAGGTCCAACGCAAAGAAAGGTCACAAACGACAATTAAGAAAAAAAAACAGTTTCTCCATTTAATACTAGACTTTCTCAAGTTGAGATACACGCGTCTTTATGCAATTACATCCAACGTTAAAATTCGTAATACATAATTTACAAAGATTAAAGTCAAAACAATTATCTATTAGATATGCTTCTGTAAAAAGTAAATATATTAGCAGCATTTTTCCAGCAAACAATCACACTGCCTACACCCATGCAGACTATAGTTATATCTATTTGCAATAATGTAGTGCTTTTAAACAGCGATTCCGTGACTTTGTTTTTGTAATTTTTTTTAAAAAGTAACCCAAAAAAAACATTTAAAAAAAAACCTGTCATCACTTTCTATGCCAGTAAGGAGGGGAGGGTAGGGTAGGGGAAGGGAAGGAAAGAGGAAGAAAAAAATAAAATGGCATTACCTAACCACTGATTGTCTAAAACATGATTTAATCTTTCGGCAAAGAAAGAGAAAA
Source organism: Chiloscyllium plagiosum (assembly GCF_037043375.1). NCBI lineage: Eukaryota > Metazoa > Chordata > Chondrichthyes > Orectolobiformes > Hemiscylliidae > Chiloscyllium > Chiloscyllium plagiosum. Next base: position 48,204,792 of record NW_028270188.1, read on the forward strand.
TGACAGACATAGTGTGCCTTCTACATATATAAATTTTTTTTGTATTTTTCTTAGTGTTTGACACTATTACCAAGAGTGAAATGTCTATAGGAGACAAATGAAAATATTACAGACCTGTCAAAACTCCTATCAATGATGAATCGAGTATCTCATACTCAATCGTCTGCTACTGTACAGTGTTGCTTTGCAGTAAGAAAATAGTCAAAACAATCTTTCTCTTTTTTCGATTTTTTTTTAATAAAATACGATCTCAAAGGGTTTTCTTCTTTTGAGACACAAAAGGGGAATGGGATGGAACATGTTCCACTGAGATTGACGCAATGCGTTTGTACATTAGGACAGAATTGGTCCATGTAAAGGAACATGTGATGACAGTATTGCTGACAACCACACAACTGATATGTACACATTGGCACATCATAATTTCTGTTTTTTACTTATTTAAAAGGATGTTGGGAGTGGGACTGCATAAGCTTACATACGGACAAAGCAAAGCTTTTTTTTTCCTTTTTCGTTTTTTTTTAGTTAAAATGGGCGGGAAGGTACTACACTGTACAGTTCAAACAGAACACAGACGTAGTGTCTTGATTATTACTTCTACGCGAATGTTTTCTACTTCACAACAAATACTTTTTCATTTTGAATACTGCTTTTCATTTCTGTAGTGGCTTTCCTTTTGTATTCTCCTGCCTACTTATGTTGGTTTTATTTTAAGAAAAGAGAAGATTTCACACTGGCTCCACTTGGCCATGACTTTGGTGTTACTGGTGTTGCACATGTAGCTGGTTAATACTGTACACAAGTGAAGACCCTCGGTAACTGTGGCTTCCCAATCCGTTCACACACCAAAACCTCAGTTCAAATGTATTTTGACATGGCCCCCAACACGAGTGGTTGACCTGGCAATCAACACTCAGTCCCTTTCCCCACATGGCCCTGATACCTCTGCTTGCAGAGCTTTCAAGGAGAGTAAGCGACCCACTGCTCTTCCTGTAAGAGACTTCCTCCCCACCACGCCCTCTGCTGTGTTCAGTAATTTTGGGGCAGAGGTTTGGTGTCTCTTTGGCGAGCTGCCACTCAGCAGGGCAGGTACTGGAAATAGATGACAACACTCAGCGGGGGCAGGGGAGTTTATAAATTTTGGAAGGGAGGAAATGTTGAATGAAGCAAAAGAGACAGGGATTCTGCCTTATGTTTCTGGCCAAGATGCTATAGGCAAGAGTTCAGGTACAGTCAGACTCAACCTAATGAATGTCATCAGGAAATAGAAGTCACAAGTCATGCATCATTTTAATAATGTGGTCAGATTTACTCGTTGCAAATCCATGTGATCCAATTCTAGGGGGTAACGGCTGTGAATTGCTAACTGCATGACAACAAAAAAATCAAACAGATGACGGAGTTGGGAGAGGGAGGGGAAAACCGGTATACTTTCTCCTAATGTACAGCGAGATCAGAGCCGGTCACAGAGCAGACAATAATTCTGGACTTGTACTGTGGCTCTCCCTGAAAATCAAAGGTGGGGGGGGGGGGGGGAAGAGAATGAATCAGACATGACATGACATGACACAATGGTTCATTTAGCTTTGGAACGCGCTGCCTGATCAGGTGGGAGATACAAATGCAAAGGGAAATAGATAAGTATTTCAAACGAGAGAAACAAATGAAATAAGAACAAGGGCAAGTGGAATAAACCAAAGTGATCTTCCTCCCCCTGAGAAAGAGCCTGAGCCGATTCAATGGGCAAGGTGACTTCCTGCCCTGCTGCACTGCACTATGGGTACACAGCATGCAAACCCCAGCTCACCCCAGGTTGGAAATAAGTAATAACAAAGTAAGGGGGACAGGAACTTGAGGAAACAGCAGCAGCTTGTATGGTTCAAGTTATGACAATGTTATTGTTTGGCCATGTGTTTTTGTTTGAAAGGAACCGTACGCCTAATTAGACGTGGGATCATCAGTCCCGGTTTCACATCAAAGTTTGGGACCCATTCACATCTGATGTTAAAGGTGGCAGGAACAGCTTCAAACAAACCACTCAATGCTTGGCTCATTAAAGATAGGTTTGGGACAGGAAATGGGCCAGCGAAAGAACTGCCTGGAGGCGGAGTCGCACATGGATTTACAAAAGGATTAGGGTTGATGGGCCAAATGAGTGGCTTGTTCAAAAGTCTTAACAGATTCTAGAGAAAGAATTAGCCCCGAATCACATATTCCAGGACCCCCAGACTCTTTGTAATAGTGGGGTCTTAGTTGGGAGAAAATTGCTCAGGAGAGATGTTAATCTCTCAGAGCTTAATGGGAATGAGAAACTTCATCCACAGATCACTTGTTTTGATAACAAAATTAACTCTTTGGTGCTCGGTTCTTTCATAACCTTCTCTTTTACCAAGAGTACAGGAAGCACAACTTAGGACAAGCTCTTCGACTTGTCCTCAAGCATAGTCGCCATTAAGCTAGGTGTAATTTGCGTGGTGCGCAATGTCGCCATCAGTCCCAGCAGGAGACCCTTGTGTGCAAACCTCCGGGGGGATGGGGTTACGGTTTTTGAGAAAGCACACCTTAATTTATTTGCTTTATGGAGCACACCAGACACACAGCTTAGGACAACAACAATGGTATCTCTGAATGTCCTCAATGAACTTAGAAAAAGTCAAAACCAAAGATCCCATTCCACCCAGAGCAAGACCCCTCCCTCTCCCTGACCCAACTACAAAGACACTTTAAGTGCTATTAATCAATCAATCAATCTTCCAATCCACTCGTGTCTCTTTTTAATTTCATTTTTTTCACCTATTTTTATGCCCTCTGCTTATTAATTGCTTTTTGTTTTGCTGAAGGTAAGGTGGACAGGACCTGATCCAAGCACGTACCATAGTAGGTTACTGGGCCAGCACACTGGTTGCCTTTAATTGCTCAGAGAGAGTGCAAACACTGGGCTTGGATTGTAAACGTCCCTATCCCACTACCTTGTTTCTCAGCTGTCTTCTCTTTCTCCATATACATATATACACACTCCGGACAAACTGTATGACAATCACACTGGTGAATTCACACATACAATCAAAGAACAGGAACAGAAATGGAGTTCAGTCCTTTTTTTTTTAAAAAAGAAAAGAGATCTCTTGATGCTTGTGTATTATTAACATTTCGATCAGACACCACCTCCACCCACTTCATGGATGGTGGTTTGGCAACACAATAGTGCCCCACCTCCCCCAAAATAAAGTTTCTCGGCTGCCTCAGGCCACGGGAGCATAGAGTTGACTGAGCCCCGCTCCCCCCCGATGTTAATGAGAGGAACACCATACACACGCGCGTGCATGTGCGCGCACACAGCAAGAGCACTCTGCAGATCAACAGCGGGAGTGCTGGCCGGCTCACTGCATCCAAGTGCTAACTCGTTTCAATTTGTCAGTTTCTTCTTCATCCTCCTGTCCTATTTAATAGTTTAATCAGAGAGCTCCGGGGGGTGTGGGGGGTGGGGGTTGAGGAGCAGAGGGGTTGTGTAGGGTGGTGGGGAGGGGCCCCATCCCTCAATTCTCTTGCTGTCAGGACGCAATAGGACAGGGCAGAAGCCATGATTTCCAATACAGGAAACGCTCCCTTCCATGGTTGTGCATCACTTCCTGAAGCTGCTCTCAGTTAACATTAGTGTGCGCCTACGTAGCCGTCTCCCCGATCCTTCTTCCAACAAGTAGGTTACGTCGATAGCTGGAAAGCAGACAAACCAAAAGACCAGTTTAGTTACTCAGTACCGTTTGCCTGTGAAAAGGCTAACAAACTACTTATTCAAGATAACAGGATTAACTGTCTACTTTAGAATAATTCAGGAATGCTGGTCTTCATGTCCAGCCATGAGTGGACAATTAAACAACATGAGGAGAAGGGGCCACAAAATATCCCCATTCTTAATGATAAGGGAGCTCAATGCATCAGTATCGGAACACAAGGCTGAAGGAGTTGCAACCACCTTCAAATAGCTGTGCCAAGTGGATAATCCATCTGTAATTCGTCCCGAGGTCCCCAGCATCCCAGAAGCCAGATTTCAGCTTATTCAATTCACTCCACATGACATTCACAGAGTCATAGAGATGGACAGGACGGAAACAGACCCTTCGGTTCAACTCATCCACGCTGACCAGATATCCCAACCTAACCTAGTCCCACCTGCCAGCACCCAGCCCATATCTCTCCAAACCCTTCCTATTCATAAAACCATCGAGATGTCTTTTAAATGCTGCAATTGTACCAGCCTCCACCACTTCCTCTGGCAGCTCATTCCATATACGTATCACCCTCTGCATGAAAAAGTTGCCCCTTAGGTCTCTTTTATATCTTTCCCCTCTCCCCCTAAACCCATGCCCTCTAGTTGACATTGAGTGATAGCTGTAGACACTGGATATTGCAAAGACTGAGTAGTGACAGCATGTCCAATAGGACTGACGACTTGTGCTGCAGAATGAGGTGTGGTCCTCGTCAAGATTTCAGGGAGAAGTGGTACCAGCATTTTGACTGAAATGTAGAAAAATGTCCAAGTTTGCCCTGTGTACAAAAAGTAGGAGAAATCCAATCCAGCCATTAAATGTCCATCAAAGCAGGGGAAGGTCTCAAAAAACAGTGCTATCAACGGACCTTGTCCAGCAATAACCTATACAACTAGTTCAGTTTGAGTTCTACCAGAGCCAGAGCCACTCAGTTACTATCCTCAAACCCGACCAAAGAGCTGAACTCCACAGGTGGGAGTGTCAAGGCAGCATTTGTGGCATTAGCAAAACTGGAATCATTCCTAACTGGGGCCAGAGAGTAGAAGAACTCTCCACTAGCTGGACACTCTGCAACAGTTCCTCAGGGTGTGCCCTAGGCCTAACCATCTTAAGCTACTTCATCAATGCTGGGGAAGTGGGGATGGTCACACAATGTTCAGCCCCATTCACAACTCCTCAGATACTGAAGCAATCCATGTCCAGGTCTTGCTACACTTGGACAAGATGGGCTTGGGCTGTCAGGTGACATGCAACAGTCGCACAACACAAATAGTAGGCAATGACCATCACCAATAAGACAGATTCCAAGTTCCCTGACATTCAATAGCATTATTGCTGCCAAATACCCACTATGAATGATTCTGAAGAAGGGTCACCAGACTTGAAACATGGACTCTGGTTCTCCAGCTCCACAATGCTGCCAGACCCACTGAGGTTTTCCAGCTATTTGTCTTGGATCCACTGGGGATTATCACGGACTAGAAAGTGAACCAGACCAGGCATGTATTTACAGGATTAAACATTGTGTTTATTTATCCACAAAAACAAAGTCCTGTGGATGCTGGAGATCTGAAATAAAGACAAAGTGCTGGAGAAACACAGCAAGTCTGGCAGCATCTGTGGTAGAGAAGCAGAGCTCATTCACAATCTCAGTTCAACTCTATTCTGCACCAATGTGCAGTCCAAAACAAACTCAGTGCCAAACCAAAGTCATATTGGACTTGGAACATTAATGCTATTTCTCTCTCCACAGATACAGCCCAACCTGCTGAGATTGACCAGCACTCGGTTTTTAAATTTATTCTAGGGATATGGGCATTGCTGGTGAGTCAATATTTATTGCTGATTGATCATGGCCTCACACCCTTCAGTGTGTGATGCCAGGAACCTGCAATACACTAACGCTTTTTAGCCAAGAGAATGCACTTTACCAATATGCCTATATCTGACAGCATGAGACATTTTAACCCAGCTGGGCTGGTGGGAGACATTTCCTCTTCAGTGCAGGGCATTATGATTGCATCACCCAAACTATAACACCCACCCATCCCTTTCTTATCTACACAGCTGTAAGCTGCATAATCACCCTGCTCCTGGTGAAACTGTTTAGCCAATAGCCAAGCCTCACCGTTTTTTCCTGGGATCTTGGCCAACAGGTTCAGGAGGATTTTGTTGAGGTTGTCTCTCTGCAATCTCTGCTTTTCCTCTGGGTTACAATCCACTTTCGGAGGGTTACTGCTGCTCTCGCTCTCCTGCTCCTCCAGGTGGGGCATCTCAGCAGCTGGTTGCTCTTGGGCGGTTGACATGTCCTCAATGATGGGGGGTGGAAGGTCTTCCTCCTGAACTACCTCCTTGCAGTGCACTTTTGTTCTCTCCGTTTTCCACGAGGATCTGTTGTTTGTGTCCCGCCCAGATAGGAACAGGGTGGAGAAAAAAAGGAAACACTTGAGATGTGGCTGCAGGTCTGTGACTTCAGGATTATGGTCACTGCTACTTCAGACATGGCACATGCAGAGTCTGCTCCTGAAACACTTTCAGATCCTGCACCTTATTTTAGTTAGTGCTCAGTGACTCGTTCAACACAAGAAAAATAATCTCACACGTGTGCAAAGTTTCCAAGTTTAGTGTTTTAATACTTGGATAGTACTAGTCTTTTCAGAATTTCTGGTTAAACAGAATTAAACTATTCCCAAACCATTTCAAAGTTTGATTGTTGAAGGAAATAATGCCAGTTATAAAACGGAATGATACAAGAACAGGAGGCGGCCATTCAGCCAAACATGCCTGGGCTAGCTGATTTGAAAGAGCTTTACAGTTAGTCCTTGTATCCTGTCCTGAAAACGCATTCCCTTTCAAGCATTTATTCAATACCCAAAGGCATAGGCAGCAGAATCACTTCTACTGTACACCAACTTTAATCAAGGTCCCTAGTGTGCAGCATCCAAATTGTTTTAAAAAAAATTCAACATCAACTCCCTGGAAATGCTCTTGTATTTCTGGAGATCTTGCTCTGTGACTCTGGAATGGTACACTGATTTTGAGAGACTGGAGGTGGGGAACCACAGACTGACAGTACATAGCTCTTGATGGGAACAACAGATGGGTTGTTCCAAGTTGCATCCCACCCCCCCCATTTATAATAGATAATTCCTTGGTCCAATTTCCAAGTATCAGAGGCCATTTGGCCTTCATTGTTGTATCCAGCATGTTTGTATGAACCTAGAAGAGGAATGTACTATAACCAATTCACTGCAAAAGACAATCACATAACTGTGGATAAGTTTGCAAGAACGCCAAGTTCCATTTTAAACAGACACACATGCACAGATATTATGACAATATTGTGAAATGAAATCAATCACTCATTCACTTATTTATTCACTAATGTCTTTACTCACATCTTTGTTAAGGCTGTTTGGTAGGTGGGAGTGCAGCAAAGTCTAAGATGAAGGGAAATAAAAGTCACCCAGAATCAGTGGAAACCGTGGTGTTTCTGACATCAGAGAGCGGTGTACTGCTCTCCAACAGCAACAGTAGGTGATGAGCGAACTGCGTTCCAAACTGAGCCGCTGTGGGATAGATTCTGGGACTTGCCCACTGCCTGCTGGTCAGACTCCTGCCTTCTGGCATCTCGCACCAATTCCTGGCACAGGATCCTGGTTCTGCACTGCTCCGTGACCATGCTCCAACTGTTCCGCCGACGGCTCAGTACAAGGTGCGGTCCTCCTGTGGCAGTGTCAGATCCCACCACCCACCCAAACCTGAGAAAACACAGCAAGCCCCACTGCTCCAGAGTCCACTAACTAACGGTTTGGCTGAGAACTGGTGGAACCTGCCCAATGAGTGCGTGTCAAGCTGAAAAGAAATCAGAACCAAAGCGTAGATTCAAGCTTACTGCCCTTCCCACTAAATGGGTAACGGGCTTTCTGCAAACTCTCAACAGTCACCCATCCCACACTGTACAGCCCTGATGGTTTCATTAGTGTTTGGATCGCGCATCGCTCATCCCTTAGTGCCGTCCCTGCACTCCTTGATTAGAATGCTGCACTGCGGAAAGCATTCCTGCCACTGCAGGAAACAAAAGCTACAAGTCTCCGACAGTCGGCCTTGGCAGCATGGTGATATGCTGACATCATTGCCAGGCAGCACTATGGAGAATTGTAGCTCTATCTCCTCCAGCTCGTGAGGAATTTTAAAAGAGAACTTAAGACTAAACAGTAACTTTTTAAGCAACCGTAAATCTTTGAATGGAACATACCCTGGATATAGAACATACATTCTCCCCAAGTCCCCTGTGAACTTTATGAAATGTTGTGAAGATATTTTAGTACCCATTTAGAATGTGCACCCTTCCTCATCAAGGTTTTGAGGAGAGGAAGCAAAGTGGGTATGATAGTCGAAGATTTACGGTGTAGAGAATTAACAGTATTCGGAATAAACAATTGGAGTGAGGTGTTTTAAAATGAATTAACAAGGGGAAGAAAACTTAGACAGCTAGCTCCAGTTCTAAAACTGAATAAATCCACTCCCCCCCCCCTCAGTGAACCCCTGCCCAATCACAATATCTACTTTTGAAACATGCATTAAGAAGTTACAGCTATTTTTTGAAAGAGGGTCACCCCTCCCTCAAGAACCTCCTTGTTCCAAGTCAACTCACCCACCAGGTCAGTCAAAGGACAGGGGTTGAACATCATTTTCCTGGTTCCCTGGAGCAGGAGTAGGGAGCCAAAAGGGACAAGTTCACCAAACACCACTCTTTTATCGTCTCTCCCTCAATCACGCATTATTCATCCCTTTGTGCAATCACTCAGTCCTTATCCCAGACCCCATCTCTATTTAAGACTGCTGGTCACCAGTCACCATCTGGTACTCCTTATATCTGAGCTTAGACAACTAGTGCAGGCTGTTTAACCAGGCACATCTTAGCAGAGGCTTAGGTGGGTCTTATTTAAACAATTCAAAGCTGTATACACTAGTCTGTAACAGATAGTAAAAAACTGAGGTCCCATTCCTCGTCCATGCATCAGCAAGACTGGAGCCCCTTAATTCCTCCTGGTTAAGTTGAGCTAATCAGCAGCCACCATTAACTATTAGTCCCAGTGACCATGCCAGCCCAACCTTTACTACTTCCGGTCTTTTCCTCCTCCATTCTGTGTCCCTTTCTAAATTATCCAGATAATAATCAACGACAATCCAACTGAAAGGTTAAAAAGAATTCTCCAAGACCAATCCTCTTGCTCCCTGTTTTACTAGAACATCAGACCTGTGATCCATCAGCCTCAGAGTAAACCAGAGCCCTGGGCAGTGAGACAGTGATTATCAACATTCAATCCATAGACCCAATGAGAGAGATGTGTCCCTTCCCATAACTGATACCTTCACAGGTACTCTTCACCTTCAATCAATTGCTTAACAACTAACCATGTGTCATCTCTTACTGCCCTGCTTGTTAGGGCATACAGTTTAGACACGGATGGCTTCAGTGCATATGGAACTAGGCGTGAGCATTTACAGGTGCTACAGCGGCAGGAGACACCTCAACTAAGTATTATCTGGCCCTTATCCAACAGTCTTCCTACATCGGAGTGAGATAGAGAAAGAGAAAAGACTGGGGTAATTCACAGTGGAAGCTTCTTACACACTCCCGAGATTGGTCCAGATGTGACAACAAACAGCCCCAGCCCCCACCCACCCAGTGTCTCATCTGTGGAACAGTGAGTTGGGACTGGGGCCGGTGACACTAAACTTGACTGCCTTCAGTTGGGTTGGAGTTTCATCAGTTCTCTGACAAGTCGAAAGTGGGAGGTCACGTAACAGAAGCAAGATTTCTGCTGTCTATGACGGAGGGAGTTGGGAAGGAGGCAGGAATTGAAAAGGAACCATTTATTTCTGAGTCACTCCCTTTGCAAGCTGACCACAGCAATCCAAAGACTGCTGGGGAGGGCTAGGAAAATAAGAAAACAAACTTCAACTCAATACGATTTGTCTGCCAAGCACGGTGCAGCGCACGCTTTCAACTTGCACTCGAGACCAAATGAAATCTATGAACCTTCTACTTACTGATCACAGAGAGAGATTGGTAATGAGATTTTAACATGTATTATTGACTCAATGCCCCTCACTGATCCCAAAGGCACCGAGTCTCATTGGGATTGAGATGCTGTCAGGTAGGTATATCCACTGGTCTCTCTCACTGTGTTAGCAATCAAGGCAGGCATCAGAATTCACTGCAAACCTGTTGTAATTCAAAGCCCACAACTTGCAGCAGGAGCCAGCAGTAGGAACTATCCGATCCCATCTTTATGGAGTCAGGATTTTGGAAGAGATTTGCTAACGGTGGCTCAGTGGTTAGCATTGCTGCCTCACAGCATCAGGGACCCGGGTTCGATCCCACCCTTGGGCGACTAGCTGTGTGGAGTTTGCACATTCTCCCAGTGCCTGCATGGGCTTCCTCCGGGTGCTCCAATTTCCTCCCACAATCCAAAGATGTGCAGGTTAGGTGAACTGGCCATGCTAAATTGTCCCATTGTGTTCAGGGATGTATAGGTTAGGTGCAAATATAGGATAATAGGGTAGGGAATGGGTTTGGGTGGGTTAGTCTTTAGAGGGTCAGAGTGGACTTGCTGGGCCGAAGGGCCTGTCCCCACACTGTAGGGGTTCTATGAATCCTATAACATAGCACAGGATTAAGGGTAACAGGGTCAGCAAGTCTCACCACACCGGCTCCAACTGACATGAGAGCAGGTGAGCTGCTGTAACCCACAGAGGCCGTGGGCGACTACAGGTTTCTGCGAGCAAGAACTGTAAAGTTAAGAGACAAACCTGCCGCAGGTAACAGAACTGAAAGTACAAACAGAGCAGTCGGACAGTAAATGTTACTCACCGGCCTCCATTCCTCTTGTAATTTTCTGGTACATAGTGAGGCTAATGGAAAGTAAACAGCAGAAGAAGAAGAAAACAAAAAGCAGATTTTGGTTTAAAAATTATGACTAGGCACAACAACACTCCTTTCCATCAGGCTTCATCCATCCCACCACCCAGCCTCTCAGGGCTCACTTTCCTCTGCCATGCATGTCATCACCCTGGCCTCTCTGCTGCCAGGGCCTTGAGCAATTGCCTGAAGTGAAGCTAGGGGCCCCGCACCTTAATTTCCCAACAGTGCTTCTTTCCGCAAATGGCAAAACGACTGGTCAGCTCTCCAATTTGGCAGAGGGTGCAGGAGGGGCTCATATGGAAAAAGGGGCAGACAGAGGGTATAACCTAACCGTGTAGCAGCAGCAGTGTACACAACAGGTTAACAAACCAACTACAAACTGAAGCATTCATTTCCTTCACTTGCTCTCCCTCACCAGGAGCTCACCCGACACCTACCCCTGAATCCCTTCTGATCCATCCCCCCCACCCCCGGCCAGCAACAATCCCACCATTAACACTTACAGAGAAATCTCTTTTGGGTGTCAGTTTCTTCGGAAAGTGATCGAATGCGTAGGATTTTGTGCAGACAGGATAGCGGTTCCGGTGGATCTTATAGAAGAGATGTGCAGATTTATCCAGGCGATAGTCACAGATGTAAACATCCTGGTCTTTCACACCCTTTGGCCTCCCTAAACCATCAAAAGGGAAAGGTGAGAGTGCATTAACAGTGCAGTTACAAGCTCCAGCACAAAACTTCACCACAGCTAACCCTCTAACAAAGCTTAGGGCAGGGCACGGCTGGCTTTCACACCTTCTCATGACAGGGTAAACTTCTACTCACATTCAGTGGTGACTTTCAGAAATTCCTTTAAAATGTGACAAGGTTAAAAAAAAAAGACGAACTAATAAATTGGGAGTTCAGGAGAAACTACTTCACCCAGGGTGTGCTGAGAATGTGGAACTCCTGACCACGCTGCTGTTAAGTTGAATTGCAGAGATGCACCGAAGGGGAATGCTGGACACACAGCAAACAGAAAGGAATAAAGGGATATGCTGGTGGAGTGACATGAAGAGGAATGGGAGGTGGTTTGTGTAGATGCTAAACAACAATGCAGACATGCACGATAAAGTCTACGTTCATAAATGTTGCCCAACTCTACGTAAAGGGGCAGAGTTGTGCAGAGTTAGGGGTATTATAAACAGCTTGGATTCCAACTTTTGATCATGATCCAGGGAGCTGTGGTGCTAACCTTTGGTGTGCACTCCAAGTGAATTTAAGCCTGGGTTCCATGCTCAGGTGTGGAGAACCCCTGGGTCAGGGAGGTAACAGAAGAAATCACGAAGGGCACTGACTGGGGGAGGTTCACACCATCTTGAACCATTCAGTGTTCAACAGCTAGCACAAAAGGTGACATCAACAGTGGTGGGAAACTAGCAGGACAGGGACAGGGACAGGGGTGAAAAGGCTTAGAGACTAAAATTTCACTCACCCTTACAGTAGGTGTAGAGGTCCAACACACAGCAGGTTCCAACCACTGCCTCCAGAGGGATAATCTCGTACAGAGGCACCCTGAATAACTCGTTATGGTAAAACCGTCTTGAAGGGGAGTGATGGGTCTCATGGGGTCGGAAATAATGATGACCAAAGGCAAATCGCTCCCCTCTGTCAGAACAATAGAGATTATCATGACATCAAGCAAAATGGAATTTCAAAATAACATATAGGCAGCAAAATACCGCGCCAGTAAAAGGTGATGGCAAACGCACGTTAGTTTCAGACTTCAACTGGGGAAATAAGCTTAGCTGTACAATTTGAGGACACGCTCTTCCAAACTTAGGCTGTGTATGGACAGAATATTTTCAAATGTGGTACCAGTGTACACAAGCCTATCACTGTATAATGCTGGGGAACAGAACTGGTGGTGCAAGTGAGGACTGCAGATGCTAGAGATTAGAATTGAGAGCGTGGTGTGGGAAAGCCACAGCAGGTCAGGCAGCATCCGAGGACCAGGAAAATCGACGTTTCAGGCAAATGCCCTTCATCAGGAGTAGAGCACAGGTGGAGACAGGTCGCCACTGTACAATACTGCGATACAGTACTGGTGGGGCCAGGTCTGTCCCTGTATAACACTGGGGTACAGTACTGGTGGGGACAGGTCTGTCACTGTGTAACACTGGGGTACAGTACTGGTGGGGACAGGTCTGTCCCTGTATAACACTGGGGTACAGTACTGGTGGGGACAGGTCTGTCCCTGTATAACACTGGGGTACAGTACTGGTGGGGACAGGTCTGTCACTGTGTAACACTGGGGTACAGTACTGGTGGGGACAGGTCTGTCACTGTGTAACACTGGGGTACAGTACTGGTGGGGACAGGTCTGTCACTGTGTAACACAGGGGTACATTACTGATGGGGGACAGGTCTGTCACTGTATAACACTGGGGTACGGTACTGGTGGGGACAGGTCTGTCCCTGTATAACACTGGGTACAGTATTGGTGGGGACAGGTCTGTCACTGTATAACACTGGGGTACAGTACTGGGTGGGGACAGGTCTGTCACTGTATCACACTGGGGTACAGTACTGGTGGGGACAGGTCTGTCACTGTGTAACACTGGGGTACAGTACTGGTGGGGACAGGTCTGTCACTGTGTAACACTGGGGTACAGTACTGGTGGGGACAGGTCTGTCACTGTATAACACTGGGGTACAGTACTGGTGGGGACAGGTCTGTCACTGTGTAACACTGGGGTACAGTACTGGTGGGGACAGGTCTGTCACTGTGTAACACTGGGGTACAGTACTGGTGGGGACAGGTCTGTCACTGTGTAACACTGGGGTTACAGTACTGGTGGGGACAGGTCTGTCACTGTGTAACACTGGGGTTACAGTACTGGTGGGGACAGGTCTGTCACTGTGTAACACTGGGGTTACAGTACTGGTGGGGACAGGTCTGTCCCTGTATAACGCTGGGGTACAGTACTGGTGGGGACAGGTCTGTCCCTGTATAACACTGGGGTACAGTACTGGTGGGGACAGGTCTGTCACTGTGTAACACTGGGGTACAGTACTGGTGGGGACAGGTCTGTCACTGTATAACACTGGGGTACAGTACTGGTGGGGACAGGTCTGTCCCTGTATAACACTGGGGAACAGTACTGGTGGGGGACAGGTCTGTCACTGTATAACACTGGGATACAGTACTGGTGGGGACAGGTCTGTCCCTGTATAACACTGGGGTACAGTACTCGTGGGGGACAGGTCTGTCACCGTGTAACACTGGGGTACAGTACTGGTGGGGACAGGTCTGTCACTGTATAACACTGGGGTACAGTACTGGTGGGGGACAGGTCTGTCACTGTGTAACACTGGGGTACAGTGCTGGTGGGGGACAGGTCTGTCACTGTGTAACACTGGGGTACAGTACTGGTGGGGACAGGTCTGTCCCTGTATAACACTGGGGAACAGTACTGGTGGGGGACAGGTCTGTCACTGTATAACACTGGGGTACAGTACTGGTGGGGGACAGGTCTGTCACTGTGTAACACTGGGGTACAGTGCTGGTGGGGGACAGGTCTGTCACTGTGTAACACTGGGGTACAGTGCTGGTGGGGGACAGGTCTGTCACTGTGTAACACTGGGGTACAGTGCTGGTGGGGGACAGGTCTGTCACTGTGTAACACTGGGGTACAGTGCTGGTGGGGGACAGGTCTGTCACTGTGTAACACTGGGGAAGTGCCCAGGTCACTGCGGTTCAGGAGCCATTTTACAAGTTTGCATTATGTAGTTGATCCTGCAGCTGCCTTACTTTTCGTTCTTCCAGAGCTTTTCAATACGGAAGATATCGAGCTTGTCACGATTGATGTGCGAGAGCAGTCTGTAGGACTGTCGGACAGGCTGGCCCTCAGGCCCTCGCCGATTGTCTCTCATCAGATAGACACAGTCACCTGCAGCAGAACATATACCGAGTTGATCAGAAGAGTGGAGCAAAGGTACAAAATTTAAAATTCCTTGATGATTTCCACGTCAACTTAGAAAGGTTTCCACATTTATGTTTTGACTGAGGTTAAAGATTAAAGTTGGTGCTCATGGGAAACAATTGTCACCAATACTTAAGCTGTGCAGAACAACCAATCTCTTTCCTTTGGTCACTTTGCTGATATGCCCAGTGTTATACTGAGATGTTTCAACGAGTTGAAAGCAAGCTGTTAAAAAAGTGTTGCTGGAACCGTATTTGTTGAGTGTAAATGTTTCACACACTGTCTGCACATCCAAACAGAATACTGGTCCAATGTGCTGACAGTGTCTTCTTCCCCCCCACCCCCCCCAAACTTCATGTGAAGTTAGAGTTTAGCCCCCTCTAACCGTACAATGACCAACATAAAGCACTGGCAAGCTTTCCATTTCTTCCCCTACTGATTTGATCATTGCACCAGGAGACAAGCCAGCCCAAGGAGAAAGAGGTGCAGCATCAAATGGTGGATTGTTAATGGGTAGCAGTGAAAAGAGAGCTGTATTAGAGTAGCTGAGCTGATAAGTAATGACTATCGTGCAGGATTTTACTTCCATGCAAACACCTGTTACGGCAGTCTTCTTAACCCCAAGTACCTGATATCCAGCCCAACATTAATACAACATTTCAATGGAATATATGCCAACTGGGGTTTGTGTTTTGTTACTTTTCTGAAGATACATGTGTGTGTGTATGTCAGGAATGCTATCAGCTTCTCACATGAAGGCACGTGAGTAAGGCCATTCTCCCCAGCATCCACCTACCGTGTCGGAGCAGCAGGTCATCCCGCAGAAGGCAGATGTAGTACACACAACCAGGCTGGGCATAATGTGGCTGTGGGATCATGGGGACTTCCTGTAGAGAAACAGCAATAGTGAGTCACAGAACAGACAGTGGCTACTTATGGACCAGCAGTGGCCACGGGGGAGAAAAAAGGAGCAAATGGGCATTGTTTAAGGATTTGAACAAAGTACAAAGAAAATTTACAGCCCAGGAACAGGCCCTTCGGCCCTCCAAGCCTGAGCCGATCCGAATGTACTGTCTAAACCTGTCGGTCAATTCCTAAGCATCTGTATCCCTCTACTCCCCACCGACTCATGCATCTGTCCAGATGCATCTTAAATGAATCTACCAATTGATTTGACTAATGTCACCATCAGCCTCTCAGGGGAGTGCTGACTCTTGCTGCCATAACCTGGAAGGCTGGGTTGCTTTTGTTTTGTGACATTTGTCTACTCAGGTTTGGGACTCCAGCTGCAATGGCCCCCCCCTGTCACTAAGATCAGTGGAGTGCAAGGTGGCAGCAACATCAGGATCCTCTGGTCTGGATGACTCTCCAGTGGCAATATGTCCAGCAACCGGGGCAGCCACTGATGAGCAGCAGCATTACTGACATTTGATACCACAGCTGAAACTTCCCAGAAAATGTTCACAACACAGGATTTGCAGGAATGTAACTGCGTACAATTAAGTGAAATGCCCAAAGCTGTTTAACCATCCATTAGGAAACAGTGCTGTTAATGCACTGAAAGGCACAGCACATAAGCCTAAACAAAGAGGCCCGGGCTGACTGCTGTGGCCAATGTTGTTAACCAGAATGCACAACACCTTTTGTTATTCACAAGGGATTGACTTACCCTCTCCACAGGTCGAGGATCACACTGCTCACACAGGTAGTGCTCAACATCTGCAGTTACACGCATGCAGTCACAGTGCTGCCACACCTAGTGGGCGGGGTGGGGGGTGAAGAGAGGAGAGGAGGTTAGAATAAACAAGTACAAAATACAGCACAACGCACAGGAACCTATAGACCACCCAGTTTTTTTTTTAAGATTCTCTACAGCATGGAAACAGGTCTCTTTGGCCCAGCAAGTCCACACCGACCCTCTGAAGAGCAACCCACCCAGACCCATTCCCCTAAGTTTACCCCTGACAAAGGCACCTAACATTATGGGCTATTTAGCATGGCCAATTTGCCTAACCTGCACATCTTTGGACTATGGGAGGAAACCCACACCGACACGGGGAGCAGGTGTAAACTCCACACAGACAGTTGCCCGAGGCTGGAATTGAACCCGGGTCCCTGGTGCTGTGAGGCAGCAGCGCTAACCACTGAGCCCACTGTGCTGCACATCCCCCCCCCCCCCCCCACCCATGCGCAATTCAACATCACTACATTTATTTAACAAGGACAAGATGCAAGTAGCTGTCTATCATTCCAGTCACCAGAAACAGACTCATTCCTCTTACCTCAAAGACCTTCTTACAGCTTAAGCGTATCAGCTTCTATATTAAAAGGTTAGTCCAATTTGATGCCTCATTCTTAATTTTGATCTCCTCGTATTTGGACAATTCGCTTCAAATTAATTTTCTCAAATTTGAAAGACTCAAAAATCTCCAAATGGAAGCAAGTTCAACTTTTTTTAAACTTGCTGTACAAGTCTAATTCCTGAAGCAAGAACCAATTTTGCTGTTTATTACTGTATCTCCTAGGAATAGCAGGAGGCAATTCAACTTAGACAAGTTTATTCCACCTCAAGGGCAATTCAATTCTATTCTCTGGTTAGGTGATCAGAACTGACAGACGAGCCAGACGAAAGAGACTGCTTCTGTGCTGTACAACTCTAACTCTCTGACAGCTCCTTTTACAGCAACTCTACCTTTAACTTGCACCCTACTTTTATAACTTAATACCATATACCAAGCAGTGGAATGGAAGTGCTTTTACAGGTTTATCCACTGTGGCCTAGCGATCCACCTTCAGCATCCGTGCACTCTAGCTTTGTTCATCATGAAAGTTTCTGAAATGTGCCCAAATTTCCCACAAGTATATCTGGTGCAGAGACTATTTACACCGACAGAATGGAGCTGGTGAAAAATGGACTAGACTGCCACTGTCAATATCCAGACACCATACCTTTACCCACTAGGAACACTGCCAAGGCATTTGGAAAATTTGCCTGAATTTTACCAGATACGAAAGCTTCATCCATGTAACTGGAGGTGAAAATCCAGGTCTGTAACTATTCTTAGCTGACTGGCAAATTGCCCGATTCTGCATGTTGCTTCCATTCACCATTTACACACTGAACTGCAGCTGCTGACTCGATTGCCTGAAGACTAAGTGCAAATGAATGGGCTTTTATTCCTCTCCCGTTGGTCTGAGTTGTCATAACAAGGCTTGAGTGATTTAACTGTACCTTCTGACAAGAGTTTTGAGTGGTATTCACAACTGTGGATGTTGCGAACTTTGTTTAAATCTCAGTTTGCAGACTACACATCTCTCTACACACTTTGCAATAACAGGCATCAGTCTTTTTGTGAAAAGAATGGTCTGCTGGGTGTTAACCAGCACAAGAACTCATCAACACACACAAGTGGCTCTGGTCTAGTTATAGAGTCATAGAGATGTACATCATGCAAACAGACCCTTCAGTCCAACCCAGTCATGCCGACCAGATTTCCTACATTAATCTACTCCCATTTGCCTGCACTTGGCCCATATCCTGCTCACCTCTTCCTTATTCACATACAATATTTAAAAGGCATCTTGGATGGGTAACTGTACCAGCCTCCACCACCACCACCACTGGCAGCTCATTCCATACACGCACCATCCTCTGTGGAAAAAGTCACCCTTAGGTCCCTTTTAAATCTTTCCCCTCTCACCCTAAAACCTATGCCCTCTAGTTCTGGACTCTCCCACCCCAGGAAAAAAACTTGGTCTGTTTACCCTATCCATGTCCCTATGATTTTATAAACCTCTATAAGGTGACCCCTCAGTATCTGACACTCCAGGGAAAACAGCACAGTTTTACTGCTCTAAAGAAACACTGCTCCAGGCTAACTTGCTACTTCACAATAACTACAATTTCTGCTTGTTTAACTCTCAATCCCAAACCGCCATCTCCGTAGAGGCGCACACCACTCAAGACATAATTTCATAGCCGAATGAGGGACCTCCAAAGCTGTGCATGACCCCCAGAGAATTAAAATCAGCAGAAAATATGCTGTTGACCCACAGTGAACAGGCAAGAGCTCCTTGTTTGGTCCAGATTACATTATTCAGCAGAGCAGTGGCTTGCAAGGGTTTAGGGTTTACTCAGCCATAGTCATTCGGCACAGAACAGACCTTTCAGCCCATTGAGTCTGCACCAACCTACCTACATTAATCCCACTTTTCCATAACCTTGAATATTAGGATATCTCAAGTGGTCATCCATGCACTTTTCCACATTCTTCCCTGCATCTTGGCGAACAATCACCCGTCAGTCAACATCACCAAACTAAGAGCTTTGTCCATTAGGACTGTGCCTGAAGTCTCTGCCCAAATCTCCATCAAGTGTTCCTGATGGACCAGGCACCAGAGACCTCCTGGCTCTGGAGCAGAACGGAAATCAAAATTCACTGGATGTGCTGTGCTTTGCTTTGGGACAGCCCCAAGATGTGACATTAAATAAATGCATTAAAAAAATTCTTACGACTTCTGCCAGGTCACCTGAAACTCTGCCCTGTACAACAAAGTCACACGACATCATGTTATAGTCCAACAGGTTTATTTGAAATCACCAGCTTTAAGAGCACTGTCCCTTCACCACCCCTTTCGTCAGTGGCACTCGGAAAGCTTCTGGTGTAAAACAAACCTATTGGACTATAACTTGGTGTCGTGTGACTTCTGACTTTGTCCACCCCAGTCCAACATCGGCACCTCCAGAACAGACAGACAGAAATCCGAATGTAAACATGTGGAACTTGAATTCCCCAGGATGCTGCCCAATTCTGAAAGTTACTTACCATGCACTTCTCACACTGAATCATCAGTCCCTCGTCCTTGTACAGCCCACAGATGCAACGAATCACATCGTCATCTTTCTCATTGCCATTTTCCTTCTCACCAATAGACGTCTCACTGCTGTCTGCCTCGCTGGCTGTCTCCCCAATGATCTCATCGATCTGGGCAGAGGCTTCGTGCCGAGCATTGTAGTAGACTTTCCTCAAGCGGCAAACATCTCTGCCAATGGAAGACTTCCTGCCGTAGTATTTCTGAAGCGCATAATGTTAAATGAGTACAGAAGCAATACAAAGTGGAATAGCCGTCATTTTCATTTACGGTCAACATTAACTAGGGATCTTGTCAATGTTTGAGCTCAGCCCTGCACTCCCCCAGTGAGGTACTAAGTCCCAAACTCAATTCCCATTCTCCATGCAGTTGGCTAATCTGAGCCAGGGCAATGATTTGTAAACTCTGCGCCTTTACTAGAACATAGAACAATACAGCACAGAACAGGCCCTTCAGCCCACGATGTTGTGTCGAACATTTGTCCTAGCTTAGGTATCCATCCATGTACCTATCCAATTGCCACTTAAAGTTCGCCAATGATTCCGACTCTACCACTCCCACAGGCAGCGCATTCCATGCCCCCACCACTCTCTGGGTAAAGAACCCACCCCTGACATCTCCCCTATACCTTCCACCCTTCACCTTAAATTTATGTCCCCTTGTAACACTCTGTCTACTCCATCTATTCCCCTGATCATCTTATACACCTCTATCAAGTCACCCCTCATCCTTCTCCGTTCCAATGAGAAAAGGCCTAGCACGCTCAACCTATCCTCGTACGACCTATTCTCCATTCCAGGCAACATCCTGGTAAATCTTCTCCGCACCCTCTGCAAAGCTTCCACATCTTTCCTAAAGTCAGGCGACCAGAACTGCACACAGTACTCCAAATGTGGCCTTACCAAAGTCCTGTACAGCTGTAACATCACCTCACGACTCTTGAATTCAATCCCTCTGCTAATGAACATACACCATAGGCCTTCTTACAAGCTCTGTCCACCTGAGTGGCAACTTTCAAAGATCTATGAACATAGACCCCAAGATCCCTCTGCTCCTCCACCTTAGTAAGAACCCTACTGTTAACCCTGTATTCCGCATTCTTATTTGTCCTTCCAAAATGGACAACCTCACACTTGGCAGGGTTGAACTCCATCTGCCACTCCTCAGCCCAGCTCTGCATCATATCTAAGTCCCTTTGCAGCCGACAACAGCCCTCCTCACTATCCACAACTCCACCAATCTTCGTATCATCTGCAAATTTACTGACCCACCCTTCGACTCCCTCTTCCAAGTCATTAATAAAAATTACAAACAGCAGACGACCAGAACTAATCCCTGCGGAACTCCACTTGTAACTGTGCTCCAGGCTGAATATTTACCATCTACCACCACTCTCTGACTTCGACTGGTTAGCCAGTTTTCTATCCAACTGGCCAAATTTTCCTCTATCCCATGCCTCCTGACTTTCCACATAAGCCTACCATGGGGAACCTTATCAAATGCCTTACTAAAATCCATGTATACTACATCCACTGCTCCACCCTCATCCACATGCTTGGTCACCTCCTCAAAGAATTCAATAATGATTCCTGAAGAAAGGCTTATGCCCGAAACGTCGATTCTCCTGTTCCCTGGATGCTGCCTGACCTGCTGCGCTTTTCCAGCAACACATTTTCAGCTCTGATCTCCAGCATCTGCAGACCTCACTTTCTCCTCAAAGAATTCAATAAGACTTGTAAGGCAAGATCTACCCTTCATAAATCCATGTTGGCTGTCCCTAATCAAGCAAGGACTTGGGGGAGAAATACAAAACAATTAGGATTCTTGCCCCTGATGCTAATGTTGTTGGACAGTGGATGCAGGATACTCAGGCTCAACTTCAACATTTTTAAATAATTGAACAGCCTCCCAGCTTATGAAGAAAGGGTCTTTTTAGACTGTTCTGATGAATCAGCACTTCCACAAGATTGAGAGAAGAAAACTGCAGACAGGAGCAACACTGGGACAGGGAGAACTCAGTCTTTACCACTTTGCAAGATCCCAAGAATGTTTTCCTATTCTTGTCAGCACTCCGTGTTATCATAAGACCACAGGATTTAGAACCAAAGTTAGACCATTTGTCCCAATGATTCTCTTCTGCTACTCAATCATTACACTCAAACCCAGGAGCGCTTCTCATTACAATTTAACATTCCCCCAGCAGGGCAGGATGAAGAGCTGTCAGAAGATGGAAGCTAAAACACACTGGATGGGGCTGAGTAAATACATCTCCCCATGCAATACCTGAACTGATAAAATAATGCAAAAAAGGTGACTTCCAAAAGAAAGCAATCCATTCCCAGCACCAACATTCTTCAAAGCACAAACATTTAACAAAATTACTAAATATAAAGCTGGAGAGGGTTCAGAAAAGATTTCCCAGGATATTGCCAGGAATGGAGCATCTGAGTTACAAAAATAGGCTGGGACTTTTTTCACTGGAGTGTAGGAGGTTGAGGGATGACCTTATCGAGGTTTATAAAATTATGAAGGGCATAGATAAGGTGAATGACAAGGATGCTTTCCAGGGTGGAGTAGTTCAAAACTAGGGGGGCATATCTTTTAAGATGAGAGGAGGGGGATTGAGAAAAGGACATGGGGGCAACTATTTTTTCTTACACAGAGTGGAACAGACCACCAAAGAAAACGATAGTTGCAGGCACAGTTACAACTTTTAAAAGACATTTGGATAAGTATATGAAGAGGAAAGGTGTGGAGGGATATGGCCCATTTGCAGACAAGTGGGACTAGGTTATTTTGGGGACATGGTCAGCGTAGACTAGTTGGACCAAAGGGTCTGTTGTCATGCTGTATGACTCTGAAACAGATACTAAAAAAAATCACAAAACCCACACAGCCAGTTCACTAACATCAATGACCTCTGTGAACTGACCACACAGCTGCGAGGTATTTGCAGAGTGCTGTGCATAAAGCCATTTACCTGGCATCTCATTATCACAGCCAAAGGCCTTAATGTCTGGCTGATTACCTCACGTGCTGGGCCGGCATCTGCTCCCAGTTGTGGCTAATGAGCTCCCACAAATTAACCTGCCAACATGAACACTGTCAACAAGAAAGCTCAGAAATCCAAAAAGTCATTAGGGCCCACAAGCCTGACCTTTTTCCAATAATCCATAACCCCACTTACCTCCCATTACTCCCACCCACACAACTCACTAAGCCTGTAGCTCTTCATAGGCAGATGCTGGGGATTAAAGTCAAGATTAGACTGGTGCTGGAAAAGCACAGGTCAGGCAGCATCTGAGGAGCAGGGAAATCACTGTTTCGGGCAAAAGCCCTTCATCAGAAATCTGCCTGACCTGCTGTGCTTTTCCAGCACCACTCCAATCTTGACCTGTAGCTCTTAATGCCCACTTTCACATTCCCCCCCGCCAAATGCTTCATCCCCACAAGCTCACACTCAAAACATTATCAACCTCCTTTCCTTCTAGAAAGTTATGTCTATAGCTTGCTTCCCCAGTAACTTATTTTATATAATTTTAATTAATTATCATATTTTCTCTTGAAGGCCAAGCCCATGATGGCACCAGGAGACTATTTGTTAAAGCATCATCAGTGGTTCCTTACCTGATACCCATATCCAGGGTAGAAACACTTCCTTTTCCTAACACAGGGCATTGAAACGAACCTGACCATCTTTACAGCTGGCCTGGAGAAGATCAGCTAATCCTGACAGGATCACCTGAAACGTACAGCTCAGTACCACAGCACACACTGTCGGTACCCACAGCACCAGCTGTCTCAGATGACATTTTAAACGTCCTTTTCAACAAGATGACCCGAACACAAGCTGATGATGTGGGAATTCAAGGCTGGAGATCCCAAAACCAGCAAGATATTAAGCCAAGCAACACATTCTCAGATGAAGGGGTGAGGGGTGAGAACATAAACATAATCTTTACTCTTCATGACAGCAATTGGAAAACAAGTGACTCGTGAAGGTTACATGATCTGGACACCATGCAATGGGTAGCAGACTATTTCCCAATAACAATGGTCATAGCTGCCAAACCAAGGTAAAGAACTACTTCCTCACCTCGGCATTCCTGAAGACTTTCAGCATGTCTGCATCAAAGGCTTCTACAGTCTTATAATGGCCTGTGAGGATCTGTTTCTCGATACTTGTGAGATCAATTGGATCTGTAATCTTCTCATAATAATCAGATTTTCTGTTTAAAATGGAGAAATTAGAAATTAAATCAGTACACACTCCTTTGTGAGCATATGAGGAATTAGGGAAGGGGTTCAATGCAACAAGCTATGTCTGAGAGTGAGGAGGAGACAGAACGCAGAGTGCAGTGAGGAAAGGTTCAGTCACCAGCTTCATTAGGAAAATGGGTGCTTGTTTTAAAAAAAACAAGCTTGCACGGGAAAGGTGTGCAAGTGGGACTGTGTTATACTTGCAGAGTTTTGGTAAGGACAACAGGCTCAATGACGTCCTTCTGCCCTGTAACTTCTCAATCTACAGGCTGCATCTCTTCAAATGATAAGCCACCTTTTGTCAGATTTAGATTCCTCAATCAACCTTAAACAAGTAAAATCTCTACTGACCAGCAAGACGTCTACCTTGGCCTTATGAACACTACACTGCGTTCACCCAGCAGGTGGGAGGAGTATATTATAGCCCCCTCATGAAGTGTGCCCCCTCATGGTGCTCTCTGGTACCTCATCCAATTGGAGGTTCTTTGCACTTGACCTGAGACAAGGGGTGCCCTTGTATTATTCAAAGGTGAGGCAGCATAGCTTAAAGAAACATTTTGGTTCTCACTCAATGCACACAAAGACCTCCTAACAGCACAGCTCACAATCCAAGGCAAGACACCCGAACTGCACCCTTTCTTGCTCCTGCTGATGACTGTAGCTCTCAGTACAATAGAGACTGGACACTGAGCCTGGGACACATTGATCCCATCATTCCTATGTGCTCACTACCTTAAATGTCTGTTCTGTCAGGAGGAAGTTTACACATTTTGAATGAGTTGGGCTGTAAAAGACTCCGAGGAGAAAGTGAGGACTGCAGATGCTGGAGATCAGAGCTGAAAATGTGTTGCTGGAAAAGCGCAGCAGGTCAGGCAGCATCCAGGGAACAGGAGAATCGACGTTTCGGGCATAAGCCCTTCTTCAGGAATCCTGCTGCGCTTTTCCAGCAACACATTTTCAGCTCTGTAAAAGACTCCTCCCACCTGCTGGGTGATGGCAGTATAGTGTTTATGTCACGGGACTGTTAATGCAAAGGCTTAGGTTAATACTGGAGGGACTGTAAACTGAAATCCCACTAAGTGGCAACTTGAGAGTTTAAAAGCTGTAAATAAAGTGGCAGTTTCAGGGAATGTCACCATCAAGTTGTCAAATCATTGTATGGTTTGAATACTGACAGTAGTATTTCTTCTTTTCTGAAGAAGAGCTGAAGTCTTTAAAACTATCCAAGGATTTGATAGGGTAGAAAATGTTTCCACTTGTGGGAAAGGCCAAAACACAAAATAATCACTAAGAGACACCCATTGGGAAATCAGGAGAAACACCTTTCCAAGGAGAGTGGCAATACTGCGGGCTTGTTACCACAGGGAGTCCTGAGGAAGATAGCAGAGATGCAGTCAGAGGGAAGACGGAAAAGCACATGAGGGAGAAAAGGAAGAGAAGGATATACTGAAAGGCTAAGTTAAAAAGAGGACAGAGGTGGTTTGCTTGGAATGAGCCAGCTGAGCTGAATGGCCTGCTTCTGTGCTGTGTTTTATTTCCAATACATTGTGTAAGAGTTACTTGCTGTTATTTTAAACTGAGGATTGAATGTGTTAAAAGTTCTCATGGTAATAAGCAGGGTGCCTTTTTCAGGCTAAGAATTTCCATTCTGGAATAAAGAGAATGATTGTAATCAAAATGAACTGCAACATGGGCATCATTTCGACAGCTGAATTATTTTTAAAAAAAAAGTTACATTCAACAGACTGCCTCAACTTCTCATTGAACTCTGCTGCAGCAAACACCTACTCATTAGAAAAGCAATGAGCAGGTCCCACGGTATCCATCCCTGATTAGTTTAATACTGCCTTACAGGAAGTGCACAGTGCCAAGCTTCACAGATGTGAGCACTTAGGCACCAATTACATGACAGGATCAAACAGCTGTGGGGGCTTGTTCTCTTTCCCCAGGAATCGGACAGAATTCCAGGTGAAAGGGAGAGAGGGGCCCACAGCACAGCACACCAAAGTGAAACCAGGCGGGAGGATGAAGTCAGCCTAGAAAAGAGATCCGACTTGGACTTATTCAGTCCCATGTCACGTCCTTGGGACTGTTCCCAAGTGCTCAATTTCCAGTGAGTTCTTTTCCAACATACAGTCAGCCTTACACTGGCAGTTTTGAGGAGGAAGGGGAATGGAGCTTGCGGGAAAACCCACAGTTCTTTCTTAACGTGGGCTCTGGAAAGAGATAACTGACTGAAACTTAAAATTCAAAGCAGGAAAGGACAAATCTTTTGATGATTTTATTTTCCTTGAGATCTTATACGCTTTCTCAAATGACACTGTTTCTAACACAGCTGCTCTAGGCAAATACTGGGAAGATAGATAGGGAACCTCAAAAATACTGCCACATTCCAATGGCCTCCCCATCCTTTCCCTCAAGTCAAATCGTTTTTATTGTGAGGGTAGGGATTGTGGCCAGGTGAAGAATAAGGATTCTTGGGTATGTGCGTGTGACCAGAAGGTGGTGGAAAAGGGCGGGAGGGACGGGAAAGAGGGCCAACCACAGCTGAGCACACCCTGAACCCTCAGGTAACAGGCACATCTTTAACAGTTTGCTCCGGGGCCACTTGTATTGCCCTAATGGAGATTTGCCACGCTCATCACAGGTCAGGAAATAGAAACCAACCTCTCCTGATCTAGATGCCACTATGTGCTGGTGACACAAAGATTGGTAGAACTGTAAATAGTGCAGACAGGAATATCAAACTACAGAGACATCAGCTGAACATCAGAATCGTGGTAGCTGGATTTCAATGCTGGTCAAGTGGGAGGCTAACCATTTTGGACCGAACAAAAAAGGATAGAACCAAGGCTTCCCCCCCTCCCCACTTCAAATGATAGATGGAGGTTCAGAGAGATGTAGATCCGCATTAACAAAAATAATCATGGAATGTGCAGCTCGTTATGTCAGGAGCTGGAATATAAAAAGATGGATTTTTGGAATAGCCATGTAAGGGTTGATCAGATTGCAATACCACACACAGCTCTGGCAATGATTTAGCAGCCTCAGCAGAGATTCACTAGCATGTTCTCTGAGATCCAAGGACTAATTTATGAGGAAATTTGGAATATAAAATGTTTAGGGTTGGTTTGATTCAGATGTGTATGAATTTGATTGGAAGTCATCGGGTAGATAGAGAGAACTCTCCTCTGTGGGGAGGGAAGTCTAGGAAAAGTGGACACCACTTTAACATCAGAAGCAGGCCATTTGAGACAGAAGTTCGGAAATATTTCATCACAGAAAGGGTAGCAGGACCTTCTCACTAACAGCAGTAGCTGGTGAGCTCCATTAATCATTTTAAAATCAGAGAACAATAGATTTTTGACAAAACAGTACAGAGTGATTTGGTTCCAAAGGAAAGATCACAGAATTATACAATACAGTTTAGGCTCTGTGGTCTATCAAGTCTGCACTGACAAAAAAACTACTCCAAATCTACTCTAGCCCCTCGTTCCAGCACGTGGCCCATAGCCTTGAACCTTGGGACAGTTCAAGTGCTCATTCAAGAACTTGTTAAAAGTTGTGAGGTTTCCTGTCTCAATAATCCTTCCAGGAAGCACATTCCAGATTCCCAGCACCCTCATGTAAAACAAACCCCCTCTAAACTTCCTGCCTTGCATCTTTAAATAAGTTGTTATTAACCCTTTAACTAAACAGAAGAGTCTGCTTCCTACCCACCCTGTACATGCCCCTCTAATCTTATCAACTTCAGTCAGGGAAGGCCCTCAGCATTCTCTACTCCAAACAAAACAACCCACGCTTATTCAGCCTCTCTCTTCATTGAGAAAAATAGTCCGTCCCAAGCAACATCCCAGAGTCTGTTAGGTCTGAAGGCTGATAAGTCCCCGGGACCTGACGGAGGCGGCTCTAGAAATCGTGGATGCATTGGTGATCATTTTCCAATGTTCTATAGATTCAGGGTCAGTTCCTGCGGATTGGAGGGTGGCTAATGTTGTCCCACTTTTTAAGAAAGGGGGGGAAGAGAGAAAACAGAGAATTATAGACCAGTTAGTCTGACCTCAGTGGTGGGGAAAAATGCTGGAGTCAATTATAAAGGACACAATTACGACACATCTGAATAGCAGTAACAGGATAGGTCAGAGTCAGCATGATTTATGAAGGGAAAACCATGCTTGACCAACCTTCTGGAATTTTTTGAGGACGTAACTCTGAAGATCCAGTGGACTTTCAGAAAGCCTTTGATAAAGTCCCACATAGGAGGTTTGTGAGCAAAATTAGGGTACATGGTATTAGGGGCAAAATACTGACATGGATTGAAAATTGGTTGGCTGACAGGAAACAAAGGGTAGTGCTAAACGGCTCCTTTTCAGAATGGCAGGCAGTGACCAGTGGTGTGCCGCAGGGATCAGTGCTGGGACTGCAGCTTTTAACAATGCACATTAATGATATAGATGAAGGTATTAAAAGGTGGCAGGGTGAAATGTGAGGAGGATGTTAGGAGAATACAGGGTGACCTGGACAGGCTAGGTGAGTGGACAGATGCATGGCAGATGCAGTTTAATGTGGATAAATGTGTGGTTATCCACTTTGGTGGCAAGAACAAGGCAGCAGATTACTACCTAAATGGAGTCAAGTTAGGTAAAGGAGAAGTACAATGAGATCTAGGTGTTCTTGTACATCAGTCAATGAAAGCGAGCATGCAGGTACAGCAGGCAGTGGAGAAAGCTAATAGCATGCTGGCCTTCATTACAAGAGGAATTGAGTATAGAAGCAAAGAGGTCCTTCTGCAGCTGGACAGGGCCCTGGTGAGGCCGCACCTGGAATATTGTGTGCAGTTTTGGTCTCCAAATTTGAGGAAAGACACTCTGGCTATTGAGGGAGTACAGCGTAGGTTCACGAGGTCAATTCCCGGAATGGCGGGACTATCTTATGCTGAAACATTGGAGCGACTGGGCTTGTATACGCTTGAGTTTACAAGGCTGAGGGGGGATCTGATTGAGACGTATAAGATTATTAAAAGGATTGGACACTCTGGAGGCAGGAAGCATGTTTCCACTGATGGGTGAGTCCCAAACCAGAGGACACAGTTTAAAAATAAGGGGTAGGTCACTTAGAACAGAGTTGAGGAGAAACTTCTTCACCCAGAGAGTGGTGGGTGTGTGGAATGCTCTGCCCCAGAGGGCAGTGGAGGCCAAGTCTCTGGATACTTTCAAGAAAGAGTTGGATAATAGTGGAATCGAGGGTTATCGGGATAAGGCAGGAACAGGATACTGATTGAGGATGATCAGCCATGATCATAATGAATGGTGGTGATGGCTCAAAGGGCAGAATGGCCTACTCCTGCACCTATTGCCTATTGAATCTCCTCTGTACCCACTCCAATGCAATCACATCCTGCCTACAGTACAGTAACCAGTAAACTACATAGTATGCCACCTGTGACCTAGCCAAAGTCCTGCATAGCTCCAACATAACCTCCGTGCTCTTACAATTTATGTCATAACTGTTAAAGGCAAGCATTGCGCATGTCACCTTATTAACCACCCTATTAACTTGCCCTGCTGCCTTCAGGGATCAGTGGACAAGCACAAGAGCCCTCTGAGCTTCCTAGCTGAGGACTCCCTCGTCTTGTAAGTCTTCCAAATTGCTTCACCTCACTTTTTAGTTTTAAGTCCCATCTGCCACTGGCAGACAGTTTAAAGATCAGCCATGATCTCTCACTGAATAGCAAAGTCTTGAAGGGCTGAATGGCCTCATCTTGTTGCTGTGATGTAGAAACTTTTGCCACAGTCTTTCAGTGCCCATCTTTAAAGCCCATTTGTCCCTGGCAAACTCCATCTGGTGATGTACTGAACAAACTGCTTACTTTTTCCTTGATGGTAGATTCAGGAGGGGCGTGGCCAGTGCTTGTTCTGATGAATCTGAAGAAATTTTGAAATGAAAGAAATATATTAGTGAAGTTTCAAATGCTAATGATTATTTGACTGCAGAATGAATGAATTGGGACTGCAGTACATAAAGTGATTTATAATCATCTTAACTATTTAAATACATATTGCTAAAAATGTGAAGTGGGTCATGTCCTTAGCCAATGATCCATGGGGGACTTGAAAACCTACCTGCCTTGTTACCCCCCAACATGACTTGGTATCAATATTTGGAATGAGCTCCTTGGAATGTTTCAGTAAGTGCTATGTCAATGCTTCTTGTCATTGGAGTTCATATTAATAACAATAAATAATGACACTTAATTAAAAGCGTGGATGAGTAACATTCTATTTATATAAAAACAAAGGACAACTCATCCCATTGTCATCAACTTACAGCAGTGTCCTGTAAACATCAAAAAGACCGACTACAACATATACTGGATTTAAAAATCTGTAACTATGAGATTGCATTAGATCAAATTAAGATTCCCTAGTGTGGAAACAGGCCCTTCGGCCCAACAAGTCCACACTGACCCTGTGAAGAGTAACCGACCCACACCCATTCCCCTACCCTATACTTACTCCTGACTAATGCACCTAACACTACAGGCAATTGAGCATGGCCAAATCACCTGACCTGCACGTATTTGGATTGTGGGAGGAAACCTATGCAGACACGGGGTGAATGTGCAAACTCCACGCAGACAGTCGCCTGAAGCGGGAATCGAACCTGGGTCCCTGGCGCTGTGAGGTAGCAGCGTAAATCACTGAGCCACTGTGCCGCAGATGATATATGCTTTTAAAGTATTCACTTGAGTTGAGCAGATTATGGGATGATCCGATTAAGGTGTTTTAAGATGACTTCAGGATTTGATGAGAATGACAGAAACTATGTTCTTGAGTGGGAAGGTCCAGTACAAATACGTATCACTTTAAAATCTGGCTCAGGAGTGATTTCAGGAGTCACAGCTTCACAAGTAGGGTTGTGGAAATCAGGAACTCTCCATCAAACATTGCTGAGGCTAGGAATTTTGGAGGTTGGGGATAAGAGATCAAATGTGAATAATGAATGATAGATTTCATTACTGGTCATTGAAACAAGATGGGTTAATGGAACTAAGATACAGCAGTAGCCATGGTCTAATCGAATGAAGCAGCAGATCAGAGGGGGTGGATGGCCTCCCTGCTGTCAAGTTGAACGACATGTTCAGAAACGTACCTTTGTAGGATATGATTGTGTCGGAGATTTCTTTGAAGATCTGAGCCAGGCGGGCGGTGCGAGCTACCTCGATATTCTCTTCTGCTGCGGCTAGCCTCCGGGTTCTGACCGAGCGAGAGGTTTGGAGGGCTGAAAACTGGGTCATGAAAACATCTGCACCAAAGCATAGGGGGCAAAGAAAGCAAGGTGTTTGTTACACGGCACTGCACTCCTGCACCATGTGAAACTGCACAATTTTGCTGATTAATAAGAAAGCTAGTCTGTGAACAGTGGCACACAGTATGCAGAAATGAAAACCAGATTTCATCCACTTATTCACCCTGCACTTGGAATGGCTAGCTTTGCTTTAATTATTTTACTTTCAGAGCAGGCATTATTGAAGACGGATGTGCCAAATGAATAGAGGCATTAAAAATGGGAGGAATGCATTGATGATCTTGAAAGTATAACAAGCAACTTAACTGGGAAGACAAGACAGCATGTTTGGGAAATCATAAGCCTCGAGGAAAAACAGAGATTAGAACCAGCTCCCTCCAACTTGGATTCTTTCTTTGCTCCGAAGGAATCCCTTGAACAGCTCGATGCTAAATAAATCTGCAGAAAGTTCAGGTTTCATGATATACTGGTGTATCCCCTCATATCCTATGCAGCTACCTCTTGACCATTTCTCCTGCATATAATAAAAAGTTTGCTGCCCCTCACTTTTGGCTTGGTAAAGGTACAGTTAAGTCTAGGGAGGAGCACAGGTATTACTAAATCATGTGGAGGTGCCTGTGTTGGACTGGGGGTGGACAAAGTTAGAAATCACACAACACCAGTCTATAGCACAACAGGTTTATTTAGAAGTACAAGCTTTCGGAGTGCTGCTACCTGATGAAGGAGAAGTGCTCTGATAGCTTGTACAGTACTTCCATATAAGCCTGTTCAACTATAATCTGGCGCTGATAATGATTTTCAACATCATTATCTCGGGTGGTCCCTCGCAGGCGAGGATGACTCTGTCCCACTCTCAGGGTGTGGTTGTTGGGACTGTACATACTGATGTGGCTACCTCAGGCTGTTACACTTGGGGCAGGAGGTGGTCACAGGAAAGGGGTGGGTGGGGTATTGGTGTGGCAGCACCCTCCTTTCACCTTTTCCTGATGACAAGTCTCCTGGTGCTCAATGCCTTCCTACATGCTCCTTCTCCACTTTGGTCAGTCTTGTGCGAGTGATTCCCAGGTGTCGGTGGGAGCGCCGCATTTCTCCAGTGAGGACTTGAAGCGATCACTGAAGCACTTACTCTGTCCACCTGGGGCTCACCTACTGTTTCAGAGCTGGGAGTAGACTCTTCCTTGGGGAGTCTCACGTTCGGTCATGCAGACAACATGCGCAGCCCATCGCAGTCTATTGGAGGGGGGGTCAGTGCCCTAATGCCATGCATGTTGGCCTGGCCGAGGATGCTGGGATTGGTGTGTCTGTCTTCCCAGTGGATTCACAGGTTCTTGTGTGGGCAGCATTGGTGGTACTGCTCAGTGTCTTGAGGTGTCTGCTGTGGACTGTCCCCACCTCAGATGCACACAGGAGGGTAGGAACCATCACAGCTCTGTAAACCATGAGCTTGGTATAGGATGTAATGTCGTTGTTCTCGAACACTTTTTCTCAGCGTGCTGAAGACTGTGTTAGCACACCAGAGGTAGGGCTGGATCGCTTCATCAGTATCAATACTTAAAGTAGAACTGAACATCCATGGTGCACTTTTGCAGCTGGGCATGTTGCGAAATTCCAGCTATTGGTTTGACATCAATAAACAAACTGACCATCCTACATTGAAGCTATAGCCAACTGGGAGGATATGCATAGTAACTGCTTCATCTACCATAGAACACTTGAGCAGGACTTTTACTAGTGTTAAATTTCAAAATATCCATCTCCAGACATGGTGCCAATCACTAGGTGCATGGTGCCCCTGTAAAGCCTCAACAGGTGAAGGAGCCACTCTGCTTTAATCCAGATTCTAGCTCACTGCCCACTTTTCCATTCAAGTCACTGACCCACCAAACCTAACTCAGGTTATTGGTTCCACTGTACTCTGATTCCACCAGCTTCTTTGGAACCCACTTCCTTTTACTCTCCATTTCAACACCATCCCCCGACTATCTTTTCCCTTTCATGACTAAATGGCCACCCGGTAGAAAGAAATAAGCCATTTTCTGGGTTCGCAAGCTTTGTAGGAAGTCCTAAATGGCTTAGCAGACCCTTCAAAGAATCAATTACACGGATGCAGGGCTAAAGGACCCATTTGGGCTTCTAATGACGATGCAGCAGCTTTGCGGCTACTTTTACCCATAGCAGACTTTGCCTTTTTTTGGAAAGGAAAAACGTCATTCTAGAAATAAAGACAATGGACTCCTGCTCTATGGATTAACAAGCCAGGGACATAACCTGTCTTGGTTGCAGTGCCCTTGGGGACATCCTTGTGCTCAAACAGCACCATCTAAATGCCCCTTCTGCCATGTTAAGAGCAAAGAGGTTTGAGCTGAGGAACCACAGCTGAGGGTGGATGAATCTATTGCATTAGTGTGGGTAAAGTGGGTCAGATATTTCACTCCCCGAGGGTACCAGCACACTGCTGTCACTCAGCAATTCAGTACAAAATGTGCATTATGACCCCAAAACCTTCCAAGTCAAAAATGCAACCTTGTCTGACGATACTCTTTACTTAAAGAACAATTACTCACACTCTGAATGGAATGTATTCTGAGGCTCTGTTTGTATTAAGTATCAATATTCACTGAATATTTGTAGCAACACTCCCAGGTAAGTTCACCGCTATAGTATTCCCACGATGCTCGACAGAGGGGGAACAAGGTTGAGGATCTCACAACTGTGCATGAATTATTCATACTGCTGTAACAATATTTCGTCCAGGTTTTTTTTGTTTTGGAGAGGTTTTGAGCCATAGGTGCTGAGCTGTCTCCTCCAAGCCAATAAAGACGAATGAGGGAGGGATCTCACAGAAACATATAAAATCCTGATGGGACTGGACAGGTTAGATACAGGAAGAATGTTTCTGACGTTGTGGAACTCCAAAACGAGGGGTCACAGACTAAGGATAAGGGGCACGCCATTCAGAACTGAGGATAATAATTTCTTCACCTAGAACCTGTTCAATTCTCTACCACAGAAAGCTGTTGGGGCCAGTGGGTCGGATATATTTAAGAGGGAGCTGGATGTGAGCTAAATGGATCAAGGGGTATGAGGAGGGGGATACTGAGAGTGCATGATCAGCCATGATTGTATTGAGTGATGGTGCAGGCTGGAAGGGCTGAATGGCCTTCCTCTGCACCTATTTTCTGCTTCTAAAGTAAACATCTTTTGAGGCCTTGGGCTTTTTTTGAAAAAAACAGTTGGAACAATTGAAGCAGGCTAAATGGGTGGAGTCAGGTTCCAACAGAACCAGGGGTTTTAGTAATCAGAGTCATTTAGTTTTAGCTTTCAGCAGTTGTTGGGATTTTGAAGTTAGCTGTGGATGCTAGGACATCGCTCTTGAGTACTGCAAAAAGCTGGAGGCTCTCCCTTGACCAGAATTCTTTCTAAGGTATTCTTCTCTCCTGGATTAGAGAAACACCACACGTGAGACAATCTGCTTGACTGAATTTGCCAAGAGTACGTTAATGGGATGTTACCATATTGAAACAATTGCTGTCTCGTAGTTAAATCTATTATTCTCTTACATTTTCCAACAGAGTTAAAGTTACACCAATTCTTCTTTCCTTTGTCTGCATCTTAACTGTAGGGTGAGAATAAAGTGTGTTCTGCTTAAAGCCAAGCAGTGGAACCAATCATATTACGTCTGGAACACAGCACCTTACTCTTGCCTTCAAATAAGTTGGGTCGAGGCTATCTCCTTGACGTAATTGGAAAGGGGTTGGTTGATCCATAACATTGTACTGTCACACATGGTTGTCAGTTATTCTCAGTGACCCAGTATAAAAACAGAAGGGGGAAAAAAAAAAATGGAAGCCTTCCTTGGTGGTGAGTTTGCGATGGTGGTGGTACATGCTCACCGGCCCCAGTGTTGCGTCTGGTCCGGCTAAAGGAGAAGTACATCGCACGAGCAAGTGCTGGACATTGTGACAGGTCCCAGAGGCGAAAGGTTGGTGCCAGCCCATAGCATCTCACATTACTCTCAAAATCAGATCAGACCTCTTGGTCAATACGCAAACACCAGCTAATGCTGAGCATGGGCACCGTCATCAATCAAGGAAACTCTCACATCTCTCTTTGTACCCTCCCACCCCCACCAAGAAAACTCATGTTTTCTCCGTACCAGATTTGATGTTGCCATCATCCCGACAAATTCCATTCCAACGAGTGTACAGTGACACAGACTGACTGTTGTCATTCTCCTGCTTTGCCTCCTCTTGTTTCTGCCGCATCTTCTCCCAGTTTCGGACGAGAAATACATGGTGCTTCAGCACAAAATTCCTGTCAAGATGAAGAGCAAGACAGAAAATGAGAGGAGACATGGAGGTAATGTCAACCCCTGACATAATCAAGTCTGCCCCTCAGAGAATACATGTGGCATGCAAACAAGCAATGATACTCAGTTGGCCAACAGACACTCACTGTTCATTCATTCATCTCAAAGCTGCTTTGTGGGATCCTGACATTTCTCAACAACTCTCCCTGAACCTTATATAAAATTTTCAATTGGTGATAAGGGATTACACAAATACCAGACGATTGTTAATGAGGGAATAGTTTTGCCTGCTCCAGTATGGGATGGGCTGATCTTTGCTGGTCTATTTGAGATCTCGGGCAGGCTGGTGAAAGCAAAACAACCGCTGTGCTTTAACACAGTAACAAACTTGAGTGGTCTCCTGCCACACTCAGCAAAGAGTTGGCAATAAGTTTACTTCTCAATATACTTTCTCACCTGTAACTAAAAGAATCTCCCACCCCAGCTCCCTGGGTGTTTTATGCTCTCCAGTAATTCCCAAAGCAGATATTAACATCATTCTTAGGCTTGATCAATGAGTGCGAGCAGGGCCTACGGCTGATGGACAAGTACACTCAAGTAGAGTCGAACTCTGTGGCCTTCTGAAATCTACTCTCAGGCACTTGTGACTTGGAAATTGTTCCTGGATTGTAGGAAGCAGCAAGACCCTCTCTCTAAACTAGGTGGAGTCAGCACTGATCAGGCATCAAACTTGGGCCATTTCTTAACCAGCTCAGCTACCAGGAGTGCTCAATACTGCCTCTCCAATGGAGACTCCCATGTTCTGTGGCAACAAACATCAAGATTGAGTCAAAATCTGAAATACACTGGGCCTCAATTCATCAGAGTGAATGACTGGAAGTGAAACGTGAACAAAAAACAACCAATTTCATTACTTTCATAACCAGTCTAAATCTGAAACAGTTCTAACAACACACAAGCCAAGTTGAATTAACAAAAGAAAGTGGTTACTACCTAACTAAATAGTGTGCATATATATTTCTGCATTATATAAATCTGTGCATATTTATTTAAGCTAGGACAAAATCCCCTCAGGGTTGCATTAATTTATAATAATACCACAAGTATGTAGCATTATATAAACATGCACACACCCAAAAGATCTCACTTTCTGTATTTTGCAGAAATGTTTCCATACTCAGTCACCAAGAGTTATTTTTGTCCTGCTCTGCCTCGAAACCACCCTGAGTCTCCCTGCCAGCAGTGCGTCTGTCAAGGTTTCTCACCTACAGATCTCACTCATTGTGGAGAAGTAATTGGCTCTCTCCCATCTCAGACAAACAGAGCTGCCCATTACGATAGCAGTAGGAATTGGGAGGGTGGGAGAGAAAGGATCAATTTGGGAGCATTGTGCGAAACAAATGGAGAGTTTAGCAAAGCACAGACTGCAGAATTCCAGAAGCAATGATAGTTGATCTTGGAACAGTGTACAGTTTTAATTTTTCATTATTTCAGTTATTACTGTATATATTTTGATGAAATGCTACCCTCCTTGGTATTCTCTCATGGACTCAAGTCCCTGTGTATCTAATATCTTACCACAGGGAACCAGTTATGTTGAAAAAAAAGGACTGTTTCTAGGTTCAATTAAGAAAAAAAAAAAGAGAACAGTACAGCACAGGAACAGGTCCTTCAGCCCAAACTTGTGCTGACCCATGATGCATTTTCAAAACTAAACACTTTCTGCAGTGGCACGGTCCCTATCTTTCTGTCCCCCGCCGCCTCATGTATCTGTCCAAATGCCTCTTAAGCATTGCTATTGTATCTGCTTCTACCACCTACTGTGGCAGCACATTGCAGGCACTTCCCACCCTCTGTGTAAAAAGCTTTCCTTTCACATCTCCTTTAAACTTCCCTCCTTGGATCTATGTCCCTCCAGTAACGGGCATTTCGACCCAACTATACACTCTATCTATGCCTGTCATAATTTTGTAAATTTGTATCAGGTTGCTCCCCAGCCTTTGATGTTGAAGTGAAAAACTGACCAAATTTATCTGATCTCTCCTCACATCTAATACCTTCTAAACCATGAAACATCCTGGTGAACGGTTTCTGTACCCTCCTCAAAGCCTCCATATTCTTTTGGAGGTGTGGAGACTAGAACTGTATGCAATAACCTACATGTGGCTGAACTAAAG
Source organism: Chiloscyllium plagiosum (assembly GCF_037043375.1). NCBI lineage: Eukaryota > Metazoa > Chordata > Chondrichthyes > Orectolobiformes > Hemiscylliidae > Chiloscyllium > Chiloscyllium plagiosum. The sequence goes on from NW_028270188.1 coordinate 48,242,381, forward strand.
TTCTATATAACTGCAATATGACTTGCCAATTTTTATACTCTGTGCCCTGACTGATGAAGGCAAACATACCTTCTTGACCATCTTATATACTTGTGTTGCCACTTTCAGAGAACTACGCCCAGATCACTCTGACATTAATACTTCTTAGGGTTCTGCCATTCACTGTACTGTCCACAGCTCCCCAAATGTTTTGTGTTACCCGAAAACCTCCTAATCAGACCACAGACATTCGCCTCCAAATCATTTATATTACAAACAGGGGTCCCAGCACTGATCCCCACACAACACTCGTCACAGATTCCCAGTCAGAAAACAAAACAATGAATAATATAGTTCGGTAGCTATTGTACCAGCCCACTGCAGATCAAGGGACTTCACCTTTTGTACCAGCCTGCCATGAGGGACCTTGTCAAGGCCTTGCTAAAGTCCATGTAGACAACATCCACTATCACCCTGCCCTCCGCCATTTCCTTGGAAAACTCAAGTTTGAGAGATATGACCTTCCCTGCATAAGGTCATGCTGCTGATTGCTAATAATCCCATATTTTTCCAATTGTGAGTAAATCCTGTCCCTAAGAATCTTCTCCAATAACATCCCTACCACTGAGAAAGTTCACAGGCTTGTACTTTTCCAGATTGTCCCTGATACCCTTGTGAAACAAAGGAACAACACTGGCTATTCTTCAATCCTATGGGACCTTGCCTGTGACTAAACAGGATACAAAGATTTTGTACAAGGCCATAGCAATTTCCCCCCTCAGCATTCTGGGACAGATCCATCTTAAGTTTCAAACCACCCAACACCACCTTTTTTACATGGACATGCCCTAGAATATCAACATGGCTCCCCAGGACTCACCATCCACCAGGTTCTTCTCCTTTGTGAAGGACCTCACCCACACCCTCTGGCTCCATGCGTCCTCCACACTTCCCCTGGCTACCCTCTTGCTCCTTAGATACATATAAAAAGCCTTGGTATTTTCCTTAATCCCGTTGATCCCTCTTAGCCCTCCTAGTTCCTTCTTTAAATTTTTTCCTTTATATTCCACGAAGGCTCTGTCGGTCTTCAGCTTCCTAAAGTTTACATATGCTTCTTTCTTCTTGCTGACTAAGCTCTCAATTTCTTGTCATCCAAGGTTCCGAATCTTGCTGTCCTTATCCTTCATGGTGACAGGAATGTACTGGTTCCAACACAGTCCTGAACTCTAATCAACTGCCCTTTAAAAAGATTCCCATGTACCATATGTGGATGTACCCTCAAACAGCCACCCACAATCTACATCCCCCAGGGAAGAGAGAAGAGAGATGTGTTTCGGAAAGCAGCCAAGATCAAATCAATAAGCCTTGAATGCAAAGAACAGAAACTGCTGGAAATCCACGTTGCAACCACACTCAGATGGGCAAATATTTAGGGATAAGGCTCAAAATCAGTTCAGATGGACAGAATCTGAGCTTCTCTCAGATGCTGACAGGTAGCTGCATGTTTCCAGAATCACCTGCTATCACCACAGACCCGGGTTAACTCAGACGATTAACCAAAAGAACTGCAGATGTTGCAAAAGAAGTTACTGGAAACACTCAGCACCTGCAAAGAGATATCAAAATTAACGTTTCAGGTCCGGTGACCCCCTCAGAACTGAACAGCATTAACTTTAATTTCTCTTCACAGCTGCTGCTAGACTTAGTGGGTTTTTCCAGCAACTTCTGCTTTTTGTTTCAGGGAAATTTAACTGGGTGAAATAAGAACAATCCGATTGTTACGGCGTGAAAACATTTAATTGGGAACTGCTTCGGCACATCACACAACATGAGCTGGAAGTGACAACGAAGATGTTTGTGTGCCACCATAATGCATCATTACGGTAACACCAGCACCGGGACAGCACTAAACTACAGCTAGAGGCCAATGCTCAGCATGGACTGGTCACAGAAAACGATAAAGGGCACTCTGCTACTCCATCAGTTACTTGGCAGCCTGCCGCAGTGCTACAGTTGGACCTGATAAGTCAATTTCTCAGTCACAGAAAGTTTCCTATTGCTATTCGGAGCTGGATACTCTCAAATGGGTTGAGTGGGATCAGCAATTTGTTTGGCAAGTTGTAGTGTCAATACTGGATTGGGATCATGAAGAGCAAGACTGTCCCCTACCATGAGACTTACAACCCAAACTCTCTATTCTAGGCCATGCAGAGTTAGACAATGCCAGTTTGAACACAGTAATTTGCCACAGGAAGCAGGTGGCTGTTTTTAACAGTGGGATGTGGGTCTGAGCGTGAGGGGGGGAAAGAGAGAGGGGGGGAGAGAGAGGGGGGGAGAGAGGGGGGGGGAGAGAGAGGGGGGGAGAGAGAGGGGGGGGGAGAGAGGGGGGGGGAGAGAGGGGGGGGGGAGAGAGGGGGGGGGGAGAGAGGGGGGGGGAGCGAGAGGGGGAGCGAGAGGGGGGAGCGAGAGGGGGGAGCGAGAGGGGGAGCGAGAGGGGGGGCGAGAGAGGGGGCGAGGGAGGGGGCGGAGGGAGGGGGAGGAGGGAGGGGGAGGAGGGAGGGGGAGGAGGGAGGGGGAGGAGGGAGGGGGAGGAGGGAGGGGGAGGAGGGAGGGGGAGGAGGGAGGGGGAGGAGGGAGGGGGAGGAGGGAGGGGGAGGAGGGAGGGGGAGGAGGGAGGGGGAGGAGGGAGGGGGAGGAGGAAGGGGGAGGAGGAAGGGGGAGGAGGAAGGGGAGGGGGAAGGGGGAGGGGGAAGGGGGAAGGGGGAGGGGGAAGGGGGAGGGGGAAGGGGGAGGGGGAAGGGGGAGGGGGAAGGGGGAGGGGGAAGGGGGAGAGGGTGGGGGAGAGGGTGGGGGAGAGGGTGGGGGGGAGGGTGGGGGAGAGGGTGGGGGAGAGGGTGGGGGAGAGGGTGGGGGGGAGGGTGGGGGGGAGAGGGTGGGGGGAGAGGGTGGGGGGAGAGGGTGGGGGGAGAGGGTGGGGGGAGAGGGTGGGGGGAGAGGGTGGGGGGAGAGGGTGGGGGGAGAGGGTGGGGGGAGAGGGTGGGGGGAGAGGGTGGGGGGAGAGGGTGGGGGAGAGGGTGGGGGGAGAGGGTGGGGGGAGAGGGTGGGGGGAGAGGGTGGGGGGAGAGGGTGGGGGGAGAGGGTGGGGGGAGAGGGTGGGGGGAGAGGGTGGGGGGAGAGGGTGGGGGGAGAGGGTGGGGGGAGAGGGTGGGGGGAGAGGGTGGGGGGAGAGGGTGGGGGGAGAGGGTGGGGGGAGAGGGTGGGGGGAGAGGGTGGGGGGAGAGGGTGGGGGAGAGGGAAAGAAGGGAACTGGAAAATTAATTCAAGGTTTCAAATACAACTGGTGACATGATGATAAAGTAATAGTTTGCAAGGCTTGGAGAATGTGCTCTGATTAAAAAGGGAACTCAGAGTGATGGCACAGGCAATGACTGGCTGATGGGTCTACTTCTCTGCTGCATCACAACTCTACTCTGTGCCAAATTGTTGACCAACTGCAGAACAGGCCTGGCAACACCTTTAACAGATGCCTGCGATTGCTAGCTGATTGCCTGGATCTCAGATCGCGACACAATGCACTTCCTAACTGAATAAGTACTCAGTACCCAGATTTTCATACCCTGAAGGCAATCAGGGGCCGGGGTGAAATAGCACAAGGCTTGGATAGAACAGAGAAAGGCTAGTTTAAGGTGTGACTGGCTCTTTTTGGGAGAAGATACTGATCACCCACAGCACATTTTGCAAACTAACCCACAATTGATGACATTAGGAAAGCATTCTGTAGAATCTGTGTCGTTCTATGGTGTGACTTTGTTGCTGAACATCAAGTCCTACCTCTCCCTGTTGGACATGGGCTTCATCTGGTGAGGTTGGCTCAGTTTGGCAGGGTTGTTGACATTTTCACTCGGCTCCTCTGATACATGCCCCCTCTGTGATGAAACACAAAATGAATAGTTGAGACATGCACTTGCTTTTGACATCCTTAAATCACAGGCAAACTCCAACTAGAGCAGATGTGTATCTCTGAGATGGAACAACCACATAGCTCTCCTGGGAATGAATAAAACAAAGCGACTACCCTGGGCAAGGCAAAGTGATTACCTATCTATCCCCCTAGCTTGCAACATATACTCAGTTACCCACTCTCAGCCTCAATGTTCCTTGGTTAGGGTTTGGGAGTGAAAATGTCAATCAGGATTCCAGTTCCTGATTGCTCGACAGTGGCTCCAACAAGGAACAGTGATCGGAAATGGGGACATCAGTTAGGATTCCTGCTCCTGATCACTACACTATGTCTCCATCAGGGAATATGTATGATAGACAAGGAAAGAATCAAACTTTGTAGCAATGTACCCTTACATCACTGCCAAGTCTCATGGAAGACATTAGCCAATAGGGCACTGGACCATAAAAGTCAGCCACTCCAAGAGAGGGAAAGAGAAGCATAGAGAAAATAAAGGACGTATACTGCTCCAAAGAATAAACACACTGGGAGGCCATGGCCTAGTGATAATCCAGAAGCCCAACCTAATGCTGTGGGGTCAGAGGTTCAAACCCCACTATGGCAGTTGGTTGACTATGATCGGATCTAAAATCCACCAATTCATTTAGCTTCAATTAATCACACTTGGAATAAAGAGAACATCTGTGGGGGCTCTGCAGTTGCAGACCCCCTACCTCTGAGCTAGGAGCCAGGGCTCAGGTTCCACTTCCTCCAGAGGTGTGTAATAACATCTCTGAACAGTTTGATTATAAGTTTATCTCGAAAGCAAGTCTCAGTGATGGTGGATCACATAAACATTGGCAATGACATAAAAGCCCCGATTCACTAGTGACCTTTAGGGGAAGGACACCTGCTATCCTTACCTGGACTGGCTGACATGCAACTGCAGACCCATAGCAAATGTGATGGACTCCCCAAAATGGTCAAGCAAATCGCTCAGTTCAGGAGCAATTGGGAATGGGAAATAAATGCTGGCCCAGCCAGTGACACCCACATCTAATTGTATGATTGGGGCTCAGTGGTTAGCACTATGGCCTCACAGCACCAGGGACCCAGGTTCGACTCCAGCCTCAGACAACTGTATGGAGTTTGCACATTCGCAGCGTTTGCATGGATTTCTTTCAGGTGCAGACTCCGGTTTCCTCCCACGGTCCAAAGATGTGCAGGTTAGGGCGAATTGGCCATGCTAAATTGCCCAGCAGTATCCAGGAATGTGCAGGCTAGGTGGGTTAGCCATGGGAAATGCAGGGTTACAGGGATAGGGTAGGGGCAGCATGCTCTTTGGAGAATTAGTGCGGACTAGATGGACCGAATGGCCTGCTCCCTCACCGTAGGGATTCTATGACTTACCCTTTTCTTTAACCTGTGCTTGGATTTCCTCTTCTCCTTCAATCTGCCTGGTTTCTTCTGTCCATTTGCATGCTGGCCATTTTTGTTCAGCAATCCATTCACCCTCTGGCTGCGTCCTCCGATAATGCCACGACATTTCTCCGCCCCACATTTACAAATTTGCTGCAACACACAAAACACCCAAGCAATGCCGGTGGTTTTAGCCATGCCTCGGTGAATTCACTCTTCAAACTTCATGAGCCCAGTGCATCTGCTACACGTGGCATTCAAACAAATCAGAGCCGCTGTGTCAAAAATGCGGAGGATTCAATTCAAAGCTTCCCCAGCGCTGTCAAGTTTCAAGAACCTCTGTGTTCTTTCTGACAGAGCCCATTGTACAGAGAGACCCAGGGAAACTCAACAAGTCAACCAAGACGTGTACAGCGAAATAGAGTTAATGTTTTAGGTCGATGGCCATTTTTCACAGCCTGCCTGATGAAAGAGCATTGACCTAAACTTTAACCCTAGTTTCGCTTCATATGACTTGGTGAAAATTTACTGCATACTAAAGTATTGTGCTTTTGTGTCAGAGTCCTGGAGTTTGGCCGAATAGAATTATGATCTTAACTGGTGATTGGTCATACCAGTGCATTTCGGTGAAGCAAAAGTGACTTATCTGGCTTACAATCTGTCAACAAACCACATCTATTGTAAGCAGAGCTTTACCATATCACTTTGATTACTCAGGTTAAATTCTTGATCTTAAACAATCTTGACTGTACCTAAAAATATTCTCAGGACAGGGACAGCACAGGGTTAGATAAAAAGAAATACTTCCTCTACACTGGGTCCATAAAGATACTCCTAGGAGAGGACTGCATGGGGTTAGATAGAGTAAAGCTTCCTCTACACTGTCCCCCAGCAAATATTCACATGACAGGGATAGCACTGTAAAGCTTCCACTACACTGTCACCAGCGAACATTACCAGGTCATGTACAGTAAAGGTCTACCTAATTATTTCTGGCCCCAGTTTAATAAGAGCAGCTTCTCTGATGCACAGTATGACAGTTTCAATTTCAATTACTGAGATCAATGTATTTCCATATTATGGGTGGCTGTCTTCCTGTCTGATATTCGCTGGGAATGAAAGAGCCTTAAACTAATGCAGACGTGAATTTTTCAGCCGGGACAACAGAAGTTCAACACAATATCTGACACACAGAAATGAAGTGAGAACATTTACACAGTTTTCTGTTACTGTGCCATTTGGGGTGTTCATGTTTAAATATAAAGGAAACACATGGAAACAACCTCAACAGCATTCCCGTCACTTCTTCAGATGTGCTAACTGCTTTAGGCTGATTTCAGAAACTGATACAATTCATGGAACGTCACTCAGTCAGCACACTGTGCTCATGTTTGTAATGTCCCATTTTGATTCACACAGGTACAGAGGAGTAGACACCCAAAAGAACAGTGCTGAGACCCCCCACTCTAAACCCCATGTGATTAAACTCTCTCAGTGTAATGCTGAGGGGACCCAAATGGTCATATCATTAGCCAAGGTGATCACACAGTTCTTTATGGTCCTAAAACAAGGCAGGGGAAAGAAAAATAACCACACACATTCCTTGTAGCCATCACCTTGTGAGTAAAGCAACTGCACATCAGTTAAAAAGGAGGAAGGACTGTAAGCTTCAAGTGCACAGGGTGCATCATAGTCCTACTTTTAACAACACTGTCACCGTATATATACGATTAGATTAGATTAGATTACTTACAGTGTGGAAACAGGCCCTTCGGCGCAACAAGTCCACACCGACCCGCCGAAGCGCAACCCACCCAGACCCATTCACGACATAAGTTTTGGTGACTAAGTGCAGAGTGAGATTCCTAACACCAGCCTGATATGGTTCAAACTAGGCTTACTGAGAAAATGGAGAAAGTGAGGACTGCAGATGCTGGAGATCAGAGCTGAAAATGTGTTGCTGGAAAAGCGCAGTAGGTCAGGCAGCATCCAAGGAGAAGGAGAATCGATGTTTCGGGCATAAGCCCTTCTTCAGGAATCTGAGAAAATGGCCCTCGGTGTATTTCCAGGGCACATGCTGTAACTAACAAAACATTGGGTTTTATCTAACTTCATAGTGGTTTCTATAGCATGCAGTGAACCAGATATTTTGGATGACTTTTTGCAGACAGTAGTGTGGTGCTGTAGTGTGCAAATGGTTACAGAATGCTGCAGCCAACCACATTACCTGCTTCTCCAGGTTGAATGCGTGGAAGTTGTAGTCATACGTCAGTTCAGTCCCAGCCATTACATCTTTCAAGGCAAACAGCCCAATCCTGTAAACACCATTAACCGACCTAGAGCAGAAAATGAAATGTGTACTTGGTTCATGATTGTTTATGCAGTTTAAGTCAGAGCTGCACAATTCTAAACTCAATCTGTATGATGCTTCAATCAGGTCTGGGCCAAGAGGTACAAAAATTAATCTCCATGTCCCAGGGCAGGGAGATGACAAATCTCAGAAGGCCTGAGTCTGTTCCTTACAATTATCTGGTGCCAGGCTGTGAATACTACCTAAGGGTAGGGTTAGCCTCAGCTGTGATGCCATAATTAAAAATGTGCTGATATTATCTGTCCTGAGTGCAACTTGAAGAGAAGTTCTTTTTTCCGCATTGAGAACTCATCTCAGTAACATGGCTGGGCTCGACTGTAAAATTAACCTGCACCCCCATGCAGACACATGACGACTGAAGGAGTACATTTTAGTTCCGTTGATTCCCTTAGAGAGGTCTAAAACCCTAAATGAAGTAATGTAATCAATCGTAAACGATGACCCTTCAACTTCCGTGGTCACAGTCACTCCAATATAGCAAACAGGAACGCTTTAGTTGATTTGGATCTTGAGAACAGAGTCTGGTCAGTCTTTGATGGGTGGAGTCGACACATGGTGATGGAGGTCACATGGTTTTGGGCCAAAGCAGTGCCTTGATCTCCCAGTATATTGAACCCCTAGATCATAGCTGCAGTGGACTGCCTAAAGCAGGACTGCAAGAGCATCTTTCATTGTGCCACTAATATGGAGGAGCCGGTGTTGGATTGGGGTGGACAAAGTTAAAAATCACACAACACCTGGTTATAGTCCAACAGGTTTAGTTGGAAGCACTAGCTTTCAGAGCGCTGCTCCTTCATCGTGCAATTAAAATGATACACTGAACAAACAGCAATCTAGATTTTAATTGCATGACACTGTGATCTTTTGCTATAAATTGTGTCTTATGATCCTACCCCACTAGTTATCTGATGGAGCAGCCCTCTGAAAGCTACTGCTTCCAAATAGACCTGTTGGACTATAATGTGATGTTGTGAGATTTTTAAAGGATGCCACTGTTCAGTTCAACAACAGTGTAGGGTACATGAGGGCATTTAACATTGGCAGTTACAGCCAGCTACAATCTATCCTGTCAATGTTAAAGAGCTTCTGGCACCATTTTTTTTTAAGATTAGATTAGATTCGATTCTTTACAATGTGGAAACAGGCCCTTCGACCCAACAACTCCACACAGACTCTCCGAAGAGTAACCCACCCAGACCCATTGCCCTCTAACTAATGCAGCTAACACTATAGGCAATTTAGCATAGCACATCTTTGGAATGTGGGAGGAAACCGGAGTAAACCCATGCAGACACGGGGAGAACGTACAAACTCCACACAGACAGTTGCCTCAGGCTGGAATCAAACCTGGGACCCTGGTGCTGTGAGGCAGCAGTGGTAACCACTGAGCCATCGTACCACCCCCAGAAGAGCAAAAATTCTACATCAAATCAGATCAGACAAAGCAGATGAAAACAGTAGTCATGTTTACCCAGACAGTTCCTGCTCCATTTACTGTTGGGAACATGCTGAAGTTTAAATAATCAATTTACATTTTCTTTAGTTGTGTTCTTTCTTGTTCTCAACCAGTGCACTTCATGCTTCCACAGATCAACAACACATTTATTCGGCATGTAGTTCCGAAAGCAAGACTTTTCATGTAACCAGGCAACTGGATGGATTTATTGCTAACATTGCACAGCACTTTTAACCAGAAACCTGCTTGTAAACACCATGTGCAGTAGTATGTTCAACATACATTTGCTTCTGCCTCTTACCATTTTTGCATTTCACAGTTAGGACTGCAGCTGTGATTGATAAACCGTGCCTCATTCCCCATGCGGTAACTGTCGATTACCATCCCACTGTCCAGGTTCAAGCAGTAATGATCATTGTGATTCTGGTATTGTTCTATCATTCGGTTCCTAGGGAAGATTAGAGAAGATATTCAAACAGTCTACCTCAGTTCTGTCCGAGACACAAGGCTGAGGGTTCAAATTCAATTTCAATGGAGTCAGCTGTTCAGCTGGTGGTTAAACATCCACAGGCACTTTGAGGAAGACCGAAAAACTCCTCCCAGTGCCTAGACCTCCATCCATGCAGTCCTCAAAACACACCACCGAGAGAGTCATGGCTGTTACTTTCGTCACACTTTGTGGAATTATCCTACGAAGATCAATACAGCCCAAGAACAGGCCCCTCCAGCCCAACAAGATTGACGTACAATACCTTTCTAAATTAACCTTTTGCCTCTTTGCAGTGCACCTGCCTCTATTACCTGCCTATTCTTGTATCCGTCAAGATGCCTCGGAATCATTCCTACTGTATCCACCTCCTCTGGCAGCCCATTCCAGGCACTTACCACCCTCTGTGTAAATAAACTTGCCTCACATCTTTAAACATACCCCCTCTTACCTTAAGCTGATGTCCTCAAAAATTACTGTGCACACCTTCGTTGCAATATGTGCCTATATCACAATTGTATTTCAAAACACACTTTCATGGTTTCATTGACTGGGACATCCCACAAGACCTAGGAGTAGAAATCAGACCATTCAGCCCATCGAATCTGCTCCGTCATTCAATCACAGCTGATAAATTTCTCAACTCCGTTCTCCTGCTTCCTCCCTGTAACCCTTGATCCTTTTGATATTCAAGAACCTGTCTATCTCAGTCTTACGTATACTCATCAACCTGGCCTCCACAGCCTTCTGTGGCAGTGCATTCCATAGATTCCCCACTGAAGAAGTTTCTCCTTATCTCTGTTCTAAAAGGTCTACCCTTTACTCTAAGGCTGTGCCCTCAGGTCCTAGTCTCTCCTACCAATGGAAACATCTTCCCAACATACAGAATACTGAACAGCCTGGACAGAGTGTAAGTTTCAATTCGATCCCCCTCATCCTTCTAAACTCCATCGAGTATAGACCCAGAGTCCTCAAACATTCCCCGTATGTTAAGCTTTTCATTCCTGGGTCCATTCTTGTGAATCTCCTCTGAACACACTCCAGGTGTGGTACATCTTTCCTCAGATATGGGGCCCAAAACTGCGCACAATACTCCAAATATGGTCTGACCAGAGCCTTATGAAGCCTCAGATGTACATCCCTGTTTTTACATTCAAGTCCTCTCAAAATAATCATAATTGTATTTGCATTCCTAACTACTGACTCAACCTACAAGTTTACCTTGAGAGAATCCTGGACTAGAACTCCCAAGACTCTTTGCACTTCAGATTTCTGAATTTTCTCCCCATTTAGAAAACCGTCCGTGCTTCAATTTTTCCTACCTCTTACTTGCCCACGTTGTATTCTGCCACTTCTTTGCCCACTCTCCTGGCCTGTCCAAATCCTTCTGCAGCCACCCCACCAGCTCAATGCTACCCCCCCCCCCCACCTATCTTTGCATTTGTCTGTAAACGTAGCCAGAATGCCCTCAGTTCCTTCATCCAGATTGTTAATATATAGCGGAACACCACTTGTCACCGGCTGCTATCCTGAGGAGACACACATACACATACACACACACACTCACTCACTCCAAAGATGTGAAAGATGTTATTGGAAATAGGAGTTCTTTCCTTTCATTTCCAAGAACTCTCAGAGAAACAATCAATCCAAATATTGTATTTTAGCAAATCTCAGCCAAAAAAATATTCATTGGGTAAATAGAATCAAACGACAAGGACATCAGGACAGTATTAGACATTGCAGAGATTGGCAGCAGTGATAAGAGCCTGCTCTGATTTCTGCACTGTAACATTTTATGGAAGCTGTGGAAGTGGGCACTTTCCTTTTTCCAGGATAGAATGTTGAGGCTGGATGCAACCAGGAGCCGGAATCATTTAGTGGCAAGATCAATGGAGTAAAACTTTCCTTCTGCACTTCTCACTTGTTTTTGCCAAATGGATGCTAATGAGAACCTGTCTGGCTTGATCTATACCCCATATCTTTACTGTGAATTAGGATTGTTCAACTCTGCAGCCAACATAAGTACGAGAAGATACCCCTCGCCTGCTCCATAAAGACAGAAGGGCTGCTTCCAAAAAAAAGACCCAACCTCTGGCACTACATCACACTCCTGCTCACTGCTCAGCACTTCCTCTCAATAAGATGTTGTGAAACTTGAAAGGGTTCAGAAAAGATTTACAAGGATGTTGCCAGGGTTGGAGGGTTTGAGCTACAGGGAGAGGCTGAACAGGCTGAGGCTGTTTTCCCTGGAACATCGGAGGTTGAGGGGTGACCTTATAGAGGTTTACAAAATGATGAGGGGCATGGATAGGATAAATAGGCAAAGCCTTTTCCCTGGGGTGGGCGAGTCCAGAATGAGAGGGCATAGGTTTAGGGAGAGAGGAGAGAAATATAAAAGAGACCTACGGTGCAACTTTTTCACACAGAGGGTGGTATGTGTATGGAATGAGCTGCCAGAGGAAGTGGAGGCTGGTACAACTGCAACATTTAAAAGGCATTTGGACGGGTATATGAATAGGAAGGGTTTGGAGGGATATGGGCCGGGTGCTGGCAGGTGGGACTAGTTTGGGTCGGATATCTGGTCAGCATGGACTGAAGGGTTGGTTTCTGTACTGCACAGTTCTACTACTCTAAGTAATGATCAGAAATTGGATTCTGTTGGGATATCTAGTTCCTGCACAATACAGAAGGAATATGGAAGGTCTGCTTACCTGAACTCTTGCTCACTGACCACCTCGCCCAGATATTCGATGATGAACTGCCCGGCCTTCAGAGCTTCCTTGGTGCGAATGCCCCAGCCTTTACCTTCTGCTCGAAACCTCTCCAGGCACTGCACCCACTCATGCCTCTGGATCCGCTGGTTACAGCAATGCTCATCACAGGGACATGTGCTTGGGGCACACTCTGCAAAGATCATCCTACAACAAAGAGAGGGGATCAGCTGCGCTTGACATGGCGATCATTCAGTCTCTGCGTTTCGTAAAATGTGAACCAACGGGAGCTTTACTTCTAGGGAGAGCTGGAAATGTACAGCTGCTTACTCAGGGTCAGAGAAAAGATGGGCTGGCATTTTATATTTCAATGGGTCTGGGTTGTTCTTCAATTCTAGCATTCACCATGTTGGCACCCCATTCAGGGAATTTATCCACAAAAAGCCCACACACTTCACCGGGTGGAGTTACACTAAGGCATGTTGGACACGTAACTGATCTTGAAGACACTGCAAGTTGCATGATGGCAGAGCAGTAGATGTGATCTATATGGACTTCAGTAAGGCGTTCGACAAGGTTCCCCATGGGAGACTGATTAGCAAGGTTAGATCTCATGGAATACAGGGAGAACTAGCCATTTGGATACAGAACTGGCTCAAAGGAAGAAGACAGAGGGTGGTGGTGGAGGGTTGTTTTTCAGACTGGAGGCCTGTGACCAGTGGAGCGCCACAAGGATCGGTGCTGGGTCCTCTACTTTTTGTCATTTACATAAATGATTTGGATGTGAGCATAAGAGGTAGAGTTAGTAAGTTTTCAGATGACACCAAAATTGGAGGTGTAGTGGACAGCGAAGAAGGTTACCTCAGATTACAACAGGATCTGGACCAGATGGGCCAATGGGCTGAGAAATGGCAGATGGAGTTTAATTCAGATAAATGTGAGGTGCTGCATTTTGGGAAAGCAAATCTTAGCAGTACTTATACACTTAATGGTAAGGTCCTAGGGAGTGTTGCTGAACAAAGAGACCTTGGAGTGCAGGTTCATAGCTCCTTGAAAGTGGAGTCGCAGGTAGATAGGATAGTGAAGGTGGTGTTTGGTATGCTTTCCTTTATTGGTCAGAGCATGGAGTACAGGAGTCGGGGGGGGTCACATTCTGGCTGTACAGGACATTGGTTAGGCCACTTTTGAAACATTGCGTGCAAATCTGGTCTCCTTCATATCGGAAAGATGTTGTGAAAGTTGAAAGGGTTCAGAAAAGATTTACAAGGACGTTGCCAGGGTTGGAGGATTTGAGCTATGGAGAGAGGTTGAATAGACTGGGGCTGTTTTCCCTGGAGCGTCTGAGGCTGAGGGGTGACCTTATAGAGGTTTACAAAATCACGAAGGATTTGGGCAACACAGTGAATCTCCCCAAAGTATTGTCTTGTGCTTTGACCAGCGGGACATAAGGTGCAGCATTCCTTATGTGAGGGGAGAGAAGCCATGCCCTGGTAACTGGGATGGTGGCAGCTGCCCAAGCTCATTTTACCACTTGGCTCCTTGGATAACATAAACAGACAAAGTCTTTTCCCTGGGGTGGGGGAGTCCAGAACTAGACAGCATAGGTTCAGGGTGAGAGGAGAAGAGATACAAAAGAGTCTTAAGGGCAACCTTTTCAGGCAGAGGGTGGTACATGTACGGAATGAGCTGCCTGAAGAGGCTAGTACAATTGCAACATTTAAAAGGCATCTGGATGGGTATATGAATCGCAAGGGTTTGGAGGAATACGGGTTGGGATATCTGGTCGGCATGGACGAGTTGGACCGAAGGGTCTGTTTCTGAAGGTGCTGCACACCTCTATCACATAAAACTATAGCAAGCAATACTGAAGCTAATGCAGTGTTCAGACATCTATCAGTGTTTTAGCACTTAAAATAAACTGACTCTAGATTAGAGTGGTGCTGGAAAAGGACAGCAGGTCAGGCAGCATCAGAGGAGCAGGAAAATCGATGTTTTGGGTAAAAGCCCTTCATCAGGAAAATAAACTGACTGCCATTCCCACTTAGAGGGTAGAGGTATCTTTGGTCTATCTAACCGTGCGCTGTCCCCACCCTGGGACTGTTTGATGGGGAACACTGTAGAGGAAGCTCTACCCTGACTCTTACCCTGCATGGTCCCTGTCCTGGGGGCTTTTGATGCTAACAATGGGTACTTAAATTGAAGAGCATTCTGGTTAGTGACAATGACATCCCTGACCTTGATGAATATAGATAACCTATGGCAACTGCTTAGCAGTTCAACAGGCTGAAATTGATGGGGAGGCACAAACCCTATTGTCAGTACTGATGAATCGAGATTGGAAGGCTGGCTGTGCATCTGTTTCCCAGAACATGCGGCACACTGGGCTTCCTGTTTTATTACAGCTCAAATCTTCAGATTATAATTAATAATATGAGGAAAAACATCAGTGCACAGCTTTTAGGCAAACTGCCAAGAGCTGCTAATGAGCTTGCATCAAATAGCTTCAAATGTGCATCAACACAGCACAGCAAGGAGCCAAGTGGTAAAATGAGCTTGGGCAGCTGCCACCATCCCAGTTACCAGGGCATGGCTCCTCTCCCCTCACATAAGGAATGCTGCACCTCGTGTCCAGCTGGTCAAAGCACAGGACAATACTTTAGGGAGATCCACTGTGTTGCCCAAATCCTTCACAGGACAGTGCGCATCATTTGCCTGGGATGGCTTGACAGCAGCGTCGACTCTGCTTGCACCTGATGCGGGTACAAGGAACAGAAATCCTGGTCAATGTCCTCCATAGTGTAGCAGCAACAAGGTTATCCAAGGTTCCTTTTTCATTCTGGTTAACAGAAGCTGACTCAGCAGCGGATCAGTGATCGGAGCTGAGTCACTCCTGGCCAATATGGAGCTATGGCAGTTGATGGCAAGCTGTGCATTCCTCTGAAATAGCACCCATCAGGAGAATAAACGCGGCCAGATTACTCTCACTTCCTTCCCATGTCCAGTGGCTGGGCCCTGCCAAAGCTACCAGAGATCAGGGAGATGATCCCTGGGTGTTTCTGCTGCTTTGGGCTCAGTGCTTTGCGCCTTAATAAATCCAGTTAATGCAATCAAACCTCCCTGACTTTCAGCCTCCCTTCACCAAGATCGGATTATTGCAGAACAGTCAACAGCTGCCCCTGTTTGGCAGCATCTTCAACCAGTCTATCTGGGCTATGCCATTTAACAGGGATGAAACCACAGTATTCTCAATAGGTCTCCAGGTTAGCAGCAAGGCAGGGTGCTTACTTGGAGGGTTTTACACATATTGGCATACCTGTTCAGGCAGTCCTCCATGCAGCTCTTCTCCGCAGGGTCTACTGGCCTCTTACAGTTGCAAGTTGTGGGCTCACACCCAGAGAGAGGTTTAACATCAACAAACACATCTATAAAAAGGACAATATGACTTGTGGTTATACATAATCTATGTCGAACATGGAGAAGATATTCCTAAATATAGTCAACTACGCCATCCAGATAGAAACAACCCATCATAGAACACAGAAAAGTACAGTACAGAACAGGGCCTTTGGCCCACGATGTTGTGCCGAGATTTAATCCTAATGTAAAATATAGTAACTTAACCTACAAACCCCTCAACTCACTGCTATCCATGTGCATATCCAGCAGTCGCTTAAATGTCCCCATCCATATAATCAACCTTAATCCCTCGAGTAGCTTTCCATTATGTTCTGTACAGTATAGTCCCCCACATGAAGGAGGATCCTAGTCTGGTCTTAGACCACGCTGATCCCTTTCCCTGCTGCAGAGTTTCTCAGGATTGGGCGACTGGGGGCTTCTGAAAGCTCTTTGGCTAGCTTGAGGGCTTTCAAGCTGGACAGTCCAAGGAAACAGCTGCCAGCTGGTCCCAGTGATTCAATGCAAATGCCATCCTGCATCCAGGCAATTGGCAATCCTGACATCTCCGTGAAGCAGCTAGCTGACATATCAACCAGAACAGCCATTGCTGCAAAGCTTCATCCAACACTTGGTGTGGTACCTAGTTGCAGGTGACCAACTCTCACAAAGCTTATCCTTCATCAGGATGCGCATTTATTACAACCTTCACAACTTTCCTTCATTAGGGGTGGCAGTTGTTAGCCCTGCTGCCTCACAACACCAGGGAACCAGATTTGATTCCACCCTCGGGTAACTGTCAGTGTGGAGTTGGCACGTTCTCCCAGTGTCTGTGTGGGTTTCCTCTGGGTGCTCTAGTTTCCTCCCAAAGTCCAAAACTGTGCAGGTTAGGGTGGATTGGCCATGCTAAACTGTCCATAGTGTCCAGAGATGTGCAGGCTGGGTGGATTAGTCATGGAAAATGCAGGATAACAGAGGTGGGGTAGGGAGTGCGATACCCTTCAGAGGGTTGGTGTGGACTCGTTGGGCCAAATGGTGGGGATTCCATTTTGTGATTCAGTTGTGTCGTGCAACTGTAGTTTGAGCTCGCACAAACTGCGGTTTGTTCAGAGACCCCCCCAGCCACCAGCTTGCTGTCAACAGGCAAACAATAAACCGTGCTGACAGAAAGCCGACAGCTGAGATTCCAATAGCCTGAGAGCTGCCCACGCTAACAGGTGCGGCCTCCTTGCTGCAGAATCCAGCAGTGGGCTGATGCCAATCTTTAATCTCCTTCTTACCACATGCTGAAGGGCTAACTCCTGCTGCCAGATGCCTTGCCTGGGTGGTGAGCTGCAATGTGGGAGCATACTGTGTCCATATAGTGGTGGAGTGGATTGGAAGAGGAGAAGAAACAGTGCCTCCTCGCTTCATCCTATTCGCATACTCACTGTGTGGAACTTGCATCACAGAAATGCTGCTGAGCAGGAGGCAGCCATTCAGCCCATTGTGTCTGCATCACTTGTTTGAGCATTTTAACTCCATGCCAGTCTTGGCCAGCTCAGTGGTTAGCACTGCTGCCTTACAGTAGCAGGGTCCCAGGTTCAATTCCAGCCTTGGGTGACTGTGTAGAGTTTGCACATTCTCCCAGTGTCTGCGTGGGTTTCCTCCGGGTGCTCCGGTTTCCTCCCACAGTCCAAAGATGTGCAGGTTAGGTGAATTGGCCATGCTAAATTGCCCATAGTATTAGGTGCATTAGTCAGAGGGAAATGGGTCTGGGTGGGTTACTCTTCGGAGGGTCAGTGTGGACTTGTTGGGCCGATGGGCTTGTTTCCACACTGTGGGGAATCTAATCTAATCTAATCTTTACTCTGTACATCATCTAACACCCGCCAAAATGCTACAGCAGAAGGCACCTGCAACGAACAACGACAGGATCATTGAATAACCTATCCACTTCCGCATCCTGGAGGTGACTGGGATCCCCAGTGCAGCACCAACCAAATGCACAGGAAAGAAAGTTCTACTTAGTAGGGACCATTCCCATGTCTTGTTCTACCAACTAAACCATGACAGACAACAGGTGGGAATGACCCAAGAGTGGACCGAAACAATTTCAAAATATAAGAATGTGTGCAGAATACTCCAGTGCCTGGAGTGAGATGACTGTGCTATCACGGCTGAGGCCCAGCAAACAGTTAAAGAGCAGGTGAGCATTGTGGAACTCCTGCCCCTCTACGGACTGAGCTTGAGGGCTTGGACACTCAGTAAAACTCATTCACTCCACATGATGCACTCTGTAATACCTGTACCAAAATGCAAATACAAAAACCTAAATAACATTAACTTAAAACAGATTCAGTTCCAAAGCTGAAGGAAAGAGTAATACAGTCATTTAAAAAAAAATTCTAAGGAGGGAAATGGAAAGTGCCTTACTTGATCGAATCTTTTTATAGAGTGGAACATCAGGCTTTTTGTACAGCTTAAAATCAGAGAAGAGAAAATACAAATTAACAACAGTTATAATCAAACATACTGTCATGTACATATACTTGGAAAACAGAAATTCTGCATATCTTTATACTTGGGGTGAGCAGGAACTATTCCATTGGTCTTTGTTGCATTGCGATGCAATATGCTGTTGGGGTGTGGACTTAGACACTACCTTCAGAGTGCAGTAGGATGGTAGCGCAGAATTCCAACTGCTGTTTCTGCTGATTGAGTGGTGTGTCAAACAGAGTTTCAATCGTGAATTGTTGGTTCCTGATTGTGCTGTAAACCCGTCTGGTGCAAGTGTGCCCCAACTCTTATTAACGACAGAGAACAGAGGACACGGACCAGAGCTGTAAATTAATGGAGCTGGAGGTTGCAGTATCAGTCCATTGTCCACGGTGCAAAGGTCACCTCAATGTTTCACCACAAGACCTCCACCAACTTCATCACCAATGGCTGCCCCAAACTGAAGATCAGCTAAGCTGCTGCAGGGATTACTGCAAGACCATTCTGACTCTCAATAGTTTAACATAATTAGATATAACGATATTGCTTCGCTGTGCTGTGGATGGCAGTTTGAAACAATCAAGATCATCACAATGAAAAGTGTACTGTGCTACTGGAGTAAATTTGCATGCCCAAAGTAACCCTCAGTTAGCAAACAAAGGATCAAAATGTCAACCAGTCCAGGTGTGTAGGGTCAGGGTCTGTTTGAACAGCAAGAAAACAGTTGCAGGCAGTTATGGTTTGCAGGCTGAAGGAGCAGGGGACCTGAAAATTGTAACAAAACAAGCTCCAGTGTGACCATTAGAGCAGGACATATACTGCTTTTAGAAGTAAATAGCTAATTTTGTACACACAAGTGCCCCCAAACTGTGAATTAGTCAAGGAGTAGCCATGGGCTCCCCCTCCCTCTGAATGCATATAAACCAACATTTTCCGAACTACCATCAGTACGGAGGAAGGCTGAGTCAAGCCAAAACATTAACTCCAATTTCTCTTCACAGATTCTAAGAGACCCGCTGAACTTTTCTAGCAACTTCCACTTTTGTATCTGATTTACAGCTTCCACAATTACTTTAGTTTTCTTTATTAAGATATCCAGTGGGCTGGACTGTGGGCTTGGGAACCATGATCAATTTGTACCAACTGAGATTTGGTCATCCAGCAAAGGCTGGGGAATGGAATCTGGCTCAGTTACAGAGCACGGGGCAAGTTCACCCAGCTAGGCATGACAACAGCTGAAACAAATAATTCTGAAAGTGAGTGAGCAGCAAGCAGTGCACGGACCAGCAATGCTCCTTCCTTTGTCAGTCCAGAATTAATACCACGGCAGTGTGTACTGTTCTCTTTCCAAGTCGCAGTTAGAAGTTTATTTGCCATATCCTTGGTGATGCTGGGAGTGCTGTGGTCAAATAGAGACCAGTTCCCTCTCAGTTCACACTGCATACTCTAACAATGACTTGATTCAACTAGGCCAGCAGAGAGGAATGGTTCCCTTTTTCTGGTTTTGGCTGCTTCTGAGCATGCATCACCCTCCCACCCCATACTACACTGTCTGGACAAAATAAGAGCTCAATCTGAGGAGGAATCAGACAAGAGTCACTATCCTCTCAACAGCAGTGCAGTGATGACCAACAGTGCAGATCTAACTACAACACCCATTGCCCTAATAGTTCCTCTCCTCCCAGACAGAGGAACAAGATTTTCTTTGTTCAAACTTTGGAGAAACAGTTACTTTTTTTTTTAGTAAGTGAAAAATACATTCCACTCTACAGACCGTGCCAAGAAAAACACAACAGGGGGAAAAAAAAATTCAGTTGGATTGGTTGCACATTTTGAATCTCAAAGGGATAGCCCAAAGAAAGTGGGATTGCTGCAAAATACTGGGCACAGCACCAAACCAAAAACGTAATAAGCAGCTTTCACAGTACTACTGTCCTTACACGGGCATTTGTAGTGTGTCTTCAGGAGAATATGTCAGAACCATAATTAGGCTGTTAACCCCTCTATTGGCACAATTACCTGAGCACCAAAAGAACTTCAGTTTTTGTTTGATTATCCAAAAGAACATCGAGGGGTAGCTGCACTTGAAAAGGTTATTTCCCCTCCTCCTCCCCCCCCATTTAATAGTATGAAGTGAAACAATCTCCAAGGGTGACATGGATGAGGTTGTGGGTTCCACTCCAGCCTTTTGACTCCTGTGATTCTCAAGTGCAAAACTAAGTGTGGGTACATGCATGTGAAAAGGAGAGAAAGGAAAAGGGAGAGCGCAATTCGTGCCATATAAGTTTTTCATCTTCCACATAACACGTGGGACAGTGGTAGTGTAAGGGGAAAAGAAAAATGCTCAACTGGCAGCTGTGCAGCATAGAATGGAGTTAAAACCATTTACAACCGAGAAACCTGTCAACTGAAATGAAGCTTTGACCTTCCTGTCCCCCTGTGTGTTTATTATTCATTTCAATTGCACAGAGGTCCCATTTCTGCACAAAGACAAAGCCCCGGTTAACTCTTTGAGGAACATATCAAATTTTTTTTCACCAAAACTGAAACTCTACACATGCAGCTGCCTTAAAAGTGCACAGCTGCTGTAAACATCTCAGATTTCAGCTAGTGTGTGGGCGCTTTACATTGGAGGTTAGATGGAGAGATGAGGGCAACAGTTATAAACTTCAGAGTCTGTACTTTCCCATTCAGTCAATGACAACTTTCAGCAATTCAAAGCAGAGGAAAGAACATTGTGCCAAAAAGAAATGAATGGTGCACCCAGTGTTTGTTTATATGCTTTTGCTGGTGGGGACTGCCCATGCTGGAAAATAATGTCTTTCATATCCCCAGTTATTATCTCACTACGGTTTGGTAAACTTTACTCCATTCCTTTTCAAACAGCAGACAATACAGCAAGCGTGAAAATAAATGCCGCGCTGTGAAATAAACTTCCAATTTCTTTTTATAACAATGCACGTTAGGTCTACTGAAGTATAGTAAGGTTCCTTTGAATATTACAACGTCTTCCTTCTTGAAGGCAGCAACACTTTCTGGACTTCTAGCTCATTTGGGACAAGAATTGTATGGAATGAGCTACCAGACGTGGAGGAGGTGGTTGGCACAGTTACAACATTTGATAGGCACCTGGATGGGTAAATGAATAGGAAGAGTTTGAAGGGATACGGACCAAATGCTGACAAATGGGACTAGATTTACTTCGAATATCTGGCTGGCATGGACAAGTTGGACTGAAGGATCTGCTTTCATGCTGTACAACTCTATGACTAATTCCTCCAGTGCTGTGTAGGAGTCTTCAAGGACATGGACAGTTACGTTCCAGCAGCCCAAATGATGCAAGTCATTTGTGTAGTCACTCAGCAGCTCCATAGCCCCTGCAGTTGGGGTAACTGGATAGCAACTAGCAGCATATGTGGTTAATATTTGCAGTAACTAGCATGGGACTACGGTGACTAAATGTGGCAGCCATATTACTGCACAATAGGGACTGTCTCGCAGCAACAAGAATCAGTCCTGGTTTCTCTAAGATTCAGACCCCAACAGCAACAACAACTTCCTTTCTAAACATATTTAACTGGATACGACATCCTAATACTCTTCACAAGAATGATTACCAGATAAAATATAACACCAAACCAAAGTACAAGAATAAAAGCTTAGTTAAAGAGCATCTTGAGGTTTCTCAGTATGTCTTTAAAGGATATGAGAGAGAGCACGAGAGGCGGCTGTACAATGGTGACATGAAAATCTGAGCCTAAGACGGACCATTAGAACAGTGTTTTAGGGCTGAAAGAGACGACAGGTAGAACTTATTCAGCCATATCTAATGTTTGCAATAAAAATCTTTAATGCATTAATGTGTTGAAGGCAGCTCAAAGATTTACCAGACTAGCCAAATACCTGGAATGGGCAGGTTGTATTAAGAGGAAAGGTTGTATAGACCAGTCTTGCAATATACAAAATCCTGTGGGGACTTGACAGGGCTGACATGGAGAGGGTGTTTCCTCTCATGGAGGAATTGAGAGAACTAGAGTCACTGTTTAAAAATCAGAGGTGATCCACTTATAACTGAGAAGAGGCAAAATGTTTCCTGTCGGTTGTGAATCTTTGGATTTCTTGTCCTGAAAGTGGTGGAAGTAGAGTCCCTGGATATTTTTAACGTAGAGGTAGGTTGATTCTTGTTAAGGGGTTGAAATCCGATCAGTAGGTGGTGGGAATGTGGATTTGACATTACAATCGGAGCAGCCATTAACTTACTGCACTGCAGGACAAGCTCAAAGAGCTGGATGGTCTACACCTGCACCTGATTAATAAAGATGTGCAAACCATTCAGTGGGGCTGAAGATATTTAACAGAAATGATGATGGGTGGAGTTACAGCAGAGACTACATAACCCAACTCCTTACACTCCTGTATTATCACAAGTTACTTAATAAATGCTCCCCTGAAATTATCTGTGCAGCCTACTGAGGTAGTTAAATTTTTCAATGCTTCCTAAAGTAAACTTGTTGGTAGGATAGAAACCATTTTGGGTCCAGAGGGCTCAACTTGCAGCCAGTACTGGACTTGGCAGCAGTGTTTCAGTGTTGGGATAGTTACTCCAGGGATAGCAGACAAGTTGCTGTTCTGTGTAGTTGTTAACAACACCTACTCAGAGCCAAGTCTGCCAGGCAACTCATCAAATGGGACTGACCTTCCAGTTACAGACTGTTCTATTCTGCTTCAGAATGTAAAAAGGTTGCCTGTGAATGCAGTGCAGACCTGTCGGATGAAAGCTTTTTCCCCCTCAGCCAGTCAACAAAGTTTTGTGTTGAGTGTGTTAATTTGGAACCAAACCAGCATAATAATTTTTTAAAAACTGACTTGTGTCAAATTACGTGTAGGTCAGCGGATATCTACAGCAAAAGGGATAGAATTGTGGAACTCTTATTGCACAAGATTGATTATGGGATATTGATGCCGGTATCAAAACAAAATACATCTTACTGAATCACTCAAAAATCAGTGATTCAATGTCCTGGGAGCAGACAGTGTAGACAAAAACTTTACTCTTTATCTAACCGTGTGCTGTCTCTGTCCTAGGAGTGTTTGATGGGGCGTGTGTAGAATAAGCTGCAACTGCCAATAGGAGTATTTAATGGAGATCTCTTAGCGGTGCTTTCGTCTGTACCTAACAACTGTTTAAATGTTTCAACACTTGCGAGATATTCAGCGCAGTTATCACTACACTAACACAAGAGGGTAAAACTAACTTACAATATTACAGCGCAGTACAGGCCCTTCAGCCCTTGATGTTGCGTCGACCTGTGGAATGCCCATCTAACCTACTCTATTCCATCCTCATCCATATGCCTCTCCAATGACCATTTAAATACCTTTAAAAGTTGGCGAGTCTACTACTGTTGTAGACTCCAACCCTCTCCTCCCTGACCTATCACCTTCATCTCCTTCCCCACTGACCTATTGTACTCTATGCTACTCTCTCCCCACCCCCACCCTCCTCTAGCTTATCTCTCCACGCTTCAGGCTCTCTGCCTTTATTCCTGATGAAGGGCTTTTGCCCGAAACGTCGATTTTGCCTGTCCTCGGATGCTGCCTAAATTGCTGTGCTCTTCCAGCACCACTGATCCAGAATCTGGTTTCCAGCATCTGCAGTCATTGTTTTTACCATACTGTTGCAGACAGTTGCACCCTTACTGCTTGAAAACCATTAAGCAGAGGTGGTGTGGTAACTTTATCCACAGTTAGCTCATTTGGCTTCACACATTTCTCATCATTTCAGGTGGGGTTTGAAGCTAGACTTCAGAGATTTGAACACATTATCCTGGTTCACAGCCCCAATGTGGTAACGATGGACTTGTTCACTGCCAGCTCAGGGTGATATCCCAGCTGCCTGCACCCCACCCTACTACACAAGTCACAAAACACATCAACTGAACATCCTTGTCAGTTGCCACCAACAGTATCGTGCAGTATGCACAAGTACTTGCCATTTTTGACTTCCCAACAACACTGACGCCATTTTAGTAATTAATCAACTGAAGGGTTTGAGTGCCCTCAGAAATTGATTAGATGTGATATAAGCAACTTGCTCATCTTTTCTGGATGGGTACGCATAGGTTCCTGTTGATATAGGTGACCACCCTCTGTTCTCTTCTATACCGGAAGTGCCCTGGACATCAGATTCCACCCTAGGCATTGCAGATCCCGATTTCACTAAGAACAGAATTGCAAGACCATCAGACCAGTCACTTCAGCTACTGAAGTGGGCCACCTTGTGGACCTGCTCCCAGTGGGAATGCCCAAGCAGAGAACTGAACTACTCTTCATGATCTTACCAAGTCCAATGTTTATCCAGTTGCTACTGAAAGGTTGAATCATCTGTGATTTTGGACACATTCCTTGTCAGACTTCTAGAAGTACCACCTAATTAAGTCAGGAGTGAATTAATTAAACTTCAAAACAATCTGTGCCTATTTCCTAAGGACTTTGTATCATGAATGGCTGGACCCAAGTTTCTCGTGGGCTATGATTAGGATAAACACCTACCTTCCTGCCACAACCCCTCTCTCCTCCACTTTCAATCTACCGGGACAAAGCTTTTAAATGGAATTTTGGTCCATGTTCCTTCAATCAGATTATTTTTCATTTTTTGTTCAACAACATTTGTCACAGGCAAATAAAACCACTTTCAAAATGAATGAACCGTTCAAGTGAAAAATAACCTTGTACTGACCCAGTTGCTCTCTTAAAAATCAGCTATAGCAGAAAGCCAAACACGATATAAATTACTTTCCTTCGGTGAATGGAGCAGCATGTGATGCAAGGGTTATTGATATCTTAGCAGCTGCAGGATTTAAAAAAAAATCCAAGTCTTTATTCTGATCTCAACCAGTGTATCGTATGGTTCCTTCAGCACCCATGACAGCATCAAACTGCAATTTTAGAAAGTATAATTGGGTAGGGCAAATTCTTATCCTGTACAAACTGAAACAGAAATAAACTGAAAGAGCATTACAGATTCTGTCCTTTGAAACTTGGATTGAGCCTGGAGAAATCAATGAGATTTGTAACACTGGGTTAGGTCTGTCATCCTCCAACACAAGTATAAAAGCATCAGATAGTGTAGAACACTGGGGTACAGTACTGGTGGGGACAGGTCTGTCACTGTGTAACACTGGGATACAGTACTGGTGGGGACAGGTCTGTCCCTGTATAACACTGGGGTACAGTACTGGTGGGGGACAGGTCTGTCACTGTGTAACACTGGGGTACAGTACAGGTGGGGACAGGTCTGTCTCTGTATAACACTGGGATACAGTACTGGTGGGGACAGGTCTGTCACTGTATAACACTGGGGTACAGTACTGGTGGGGACAGGTCTGTCACCGTATAACACTGGGGTACAGTACTGGTGGGGACAGGTCTGTCACTGTATAACACAGGGGTACAGTACTGGTGGGGACAGGTCTGTCACTGTATAACACTGGGATACAGTACTGGTGGGGACAGGTCTGTCACTGTATAACACTGGGGTACAGTACTGGTGGGGACAGGTCTGTCACTGTATAACACTGGGATACAGTACTGGTGGGGACAGGTCTGTCACTGTATAACACTGGGGTACAGTACTGGTGGGGACAGGTCTGTCCCTGTATAACACTGGGGTACAGTACTGGTGGGGACAGGTCTGTCACTGTATAACACTGGGATACAGTACTGGTGGGGACAGGTCTGTCACTGTATAACACTGGGGTACAGTACTGGTGGGGACAGGTCTGTCACTGTATAACACTGGGGTACAGTACTGGTGGGGGACAGGTCTGTCCCTGTATAACACTGGGGTACAGTACTGGTGGGGGACAGGTCTGTCCCTGTATAACACTGGGGTACAGTACTGGTGGGGACAGGTCTGTCACTGTATAACACTGGGGTACAGTACTGGTGGGGACAGGTCTGTCCCTGTATAACACTGGGGTACAGTACTGGTGGGGGACAGGTCTGTCACTGTATAACACTGGGATACAGTACTGGTGGGGACAGGTCTGTCACTGTATAACACTGGGGTACAGTACTGGTGGGGACAGGTCTGTCACTGTATAACACTGGGGGACAGTACTGGTGGGGACAGGTCTGTCCCTGTATAACACTGGGGTACAGTACTGGTGGGGGACAGGTCTGTCACTGTATAACACTGGGATACAGTACTGGTGGGGGACAGGTCTGTCACTGTATAACACTGGGGTACAGTACTGGTGGGGACAGGTCTGTCACTGTATAACACTGGGGTACAGTACTGGTGGGGGACAGGTCTGTCACTGTATAACACTGGGGTACAGTACTGGTGGGGGACAGGTCTGTCACTGTATAACACTGGGGGACAGTACTGGTGGGGACAGGTCTGTCCCTGTATAACACTGGGGTACAGTACTGGTGGGGACAGGTCTGTCCCTGTATAACACTGGGGTACAGTACTGGTGGGGACAGGTCTGTCACTGTATAACACTGGGGTACAGTACTGGTGGGGGACAGGTCTGTCACTGTATAACACTGGGGTACAGTACTGGTGGGGACAGGTCTGTCACTGTAAAACACTGGGGTACAGTACTGGGTGGGGTCAGGTCTGTCACTGTATAACACTGGGGTACAGTACTGGTGGGGACAGGTCTGTCACTGTATAACACTGGGGTACAGTACTGGTGGGGGACAGGTCTGTCACTGTATAACACTGGGGTACAGTACTGGTGGGGGACAGGTCTGTCACTGTATAACACTGGGGTACAGTACTGGTGGGGGACAGGTCTGTCACTGTATAACACTGGGGTACAGTACTGGTGGGGACAGGACGGTCAGTGTATAACACTGGGGTACAGTATTGGTGGGTACAGGGCGGTCTGTGTATAACACTGGGGTACAGTATTATTGGGGACAGGTCTGTCACTGTATAACCCTGGGGCACAGTACTGGTTGGGACAGATCTGCCACTACATATACCGGGGTACAGTACTGGTCTGCTCTGGTTTTCTCAGCAATATAAACGTTGATGAATTATGGAATCAATGCTCTCAATTGCAGTATGCACTGCAGTATTACTGCTACTCACTTGAATCAATTCTTCAATCGTCAAGGCCTTGCTAATGGTGATTGAAACACCAGAAACTTTTGTGTCTGTGAATATAATTCACTTCTACTTGACTATATTTCCACAATCCAAAAGAAATGATGTGCACAAAGCAGCTACGGTTGGAAGTGATGTTTGGTTGAGGATGGGGTCCGGGCTGGTACGAAGAGGGAAGACAGTATGTGATGACTGTGCAGTTTGTTATCCCTGATAATTTCTTGTGACTGAGTCTGAGAGGGGTGACTGGCTACATTTACATGAAATTGAACAGTCCACCCTTTGAAGGCAGTCGAGCAGAACACATCCACTCAGTGAGGCTGGGCCAAAGTGGAGTACGATAGGAATGCAGATTACTGAAAGCTCTTGGCTGGAAAAAAAAGCTGCACAAATCAAATGGGGTTCAGCTGAAGATCACCAACCACTGCCACTTTAACATTTAGAATAAACTTCAATTTCAACATTATTACCCTTCTTTTCAAGCCCCTTGACCTCATCCTTTTATAATCGAGTGTGGGGTGCTGGAAAAGCACAGCAGGTCAGGCAGCATCCAAGGAGGAAGAGAATCAATGTTTCCGGCAAAAGCCCTTCATCAGGAATGAGGCTTGTGAGCCAGAGGGCTGGAGAGATAAATGGGAAGGGGGTGGGACTGGTGGGAGAGGTAGCTAAGAATGCGATTGGTGGATAGAGGTAGGGGTAATGGTGCTAGCTCAGAGAGGAGGGTGGAGCAGACAGGTGGGAAGGAAAATGGACAGGTACGACAGTTCATGATGGCAGTGCAAAGTTGGAAGGTGAGATCTGGGGTAAGGTGGGGGAGGTGAAAATGAGGGAATGGGTGATATCCAAATTGAAATCCACGTGGTTGGAGGGTCCCAAGGCAGAATATGAGGCTTGAGGCATTTTTCCTCCAGGCATCAGGTGGTTTGAGCTTGATTATGGAGGCAGTCCAGGACCTGCATGTCCTTGGCTGAGTGGGAGGTGGAGTTGAAGCGTTCGGCTACAGGGTGGTGGGGTTGTTTGGTGCGGGCATCCCCGAGATGTTCTATGAAGTGTTCTGCAAGTAGGCGTCCTGTCTCCCCAATGTAGAAGAGACCGCATTGGGAGTAACGGATGCAGTAAATGACACATGTGGAAGAGCAGGTAAAATGCTGATGGATGTGGAAAGCAACCACAACAAGGACAGAACCCCCCCCCCCCCCCCCCACTGCCGGTCCTCAACCTTCCACATCACCAACCTCCGTATACATCGCATCATCCTTCGCCATTTTCACAAAAAAGCTTTCCACATTCATCAAAGTGTTACCTGCACTTCCACACGTCATCCATCACCAAACCCTAACCACCCAATGCCTGGAGAAAGAACACATCTTGTGTCTCGGGACCCTCCAACCACATGGGATCAGTTTCTTTATTTCTCCTCCCCTCACCTTATCCCAGCACCACCCTCACGACCTATCCATCTTCCTTCCCACCAATCCACTCCACCACTCTCTGCAAACTATCACCATTACCCCGACCTTCATCCACCTATCGCACTCTCAGCTAACTCCCCCACCCTTTATCTCTCCAACCCCTTGGCTCACAAGCCTCATTCCTGATGAAGGACTTTTGCCCAAAATGTCGATTCCATTGGTCCTTGGACGCTGCCTGACCTGCTGTGTTTTTCCAGCATCACACTCTCGACTCTAATCTCCAGCATTTGCAGTCCTCACCTTCTCCTCATCCTTTTATACTCTGGGGAGATAAAAACCTTTTGTGATCTGCAATCTTAACTTTGGGCTCAACTTCCCTCACTCCACCACCAGTGGCTGTGCCATCAGCTCCCTCAGCCCTAAGCATTGGAATTCTCCCTCTAAATACCTCTTTCTCTCACTTCTTTGAGATGACCTCTTTAACCAAGATTTTGGTCACGTGTCCCTAATATTTTGTAACATGCCTCCGAGCCAACTATTTTTTTGATTATCTTGAGTACCCTGGGATGTTTCACTACCTTTAAGGTGCTATAGAAAAGCAAGTTATTAGTTCTGCCTTATCAAATTTTCATGAGTCACCAATTACAGTTTACATACCTGATTATGTTTCCACTGCCACAGGATGTCATATGGTAATTGAAAATCTATCCGTTTCTGCCTCAAATACTTGCCTGCAAAACAAAGACATGGACATTTAGGACAGACACAGGAAAGAACAAAACAGTCATCAAAAACTCTATTCACCCATGCCGGCTGGTACCACATGTATAAATACACATGTATGTTCACATGAGAACAGGCAGCACAGAAACTGGTCATTTGCCCCACATGCCTTACAGCAATGTTGATGTTCCACACCAGCTTCTCACTAGTTTGCTTTAGTGAAGCACAGACAATTGTTCCATACAAATCGGTGACACACGTTAAAAGCTCAAAACAGAGAAATGAACTAAAGTCACGCTGCAGCTGTCTCCATCTTTCCAGCCCCCCCACAACCTGCTCCCCCCAACTTCCCAAGCAAAAACAAAATGGCTGGGGAAATGCAGCAGGTCTGGAACATTGTGGAGGTGGTGGAATAACAAATAATATGAAAATGAGGCAGAGTCTTATTGCTGCTCTCACACCCCCACTTTTGTTTCCTGTACTTCCCCCTCCCCCTCCAAATATGCAAAATGCTGCTTTCCTGTCCATATTCAAGCAAGTAATGGAAGGGATCAGGTTCCACTCTACACACCAGGATATTACTGCTCCCCCTTTCCAGAATAGGATAGCAATGTCCAAGGTGTTGCACACACTGTCTAGTTTCCCCCATGTACATGTCAAGCTGTCAGCCCAGGTGACAAGTCTGTCTATAACCTTCACAATGCTTCTGTCCCTTAAAGATTCCTTACTGTGTTTTGGTGATGTCTCTGCAGCCCAGGATTTTCTATCTTTGCCCTGGAAGGCTTGGAGGAGATAATCTTGCTAAGAACAATCACGTACTCAATGAGCGCTAAGCAGGAAAATAGATTAAAACAGATATCACCAGCTAACTGGAAGTTCCACCCGAGACAGAGGAAATTCCTTATGAATTTATAACACAAGCCTTCCTTGAACCCATCCAATGGCTCCTACATACTGGCAATGATTTAGGATTGCAACATGCTAAGTTTTAAATTGCAAATTTGGGAATGCAAGAAATCAGACTCTCCAACCCAAAGTACTACCTCTTAGTCACATTCTTGCCTCTACAAGCTCCAATGATTTTCTGCCTTACACCCTCTGCCCTCAAGAAATTGCTAGCCATTGTTTAGTAATACACTGTAAACAGAATCATTGGTGCATCTCCAACTCTTTCTGCTCAGTGACATCCACCGACCACAGGTTCAAAGTACCTAAACTCAAAGCTGCTCATTTATGAGCATTTATATTAGTGCAGAGTTCTGCAGCTGCTGTGAGCATATAGTGTGCCTCTACCTTGTTAACATCGCTCTTACCTAATCCAGATTGACACTCCAGTGTAGAGTTGAAGGATTGGATTATTGCTGGAAGTGTCTTTGAGCAGATGAGTTCATTAAACGGAGTCTGCATGTGCCTGCTTAGATGAAAGGGAGTGATTCCATGCTACCATTTTAAGATGATCAGTGAGTTCCCCAGTGGCCTGGCAAACATCCCAAAGTCACCAGTTATTTCATCTGTTTCTAAAATGTTGTTGTGCATCAACTCACTGGCATTTCCGACATAACTACAACAACCACACTTGAATATAATCCACTGGATGCAGAGCATTTTGGGATGTCAGTGCACATGATGAAGCACTTTAAAAAGCACAAGCCCTTTCTTCAAGGCTGCTGTGTCACTATCTGCTCGTTTTTAATGTTGTTAGACCCATACTTGACAAAGACCTGCCTACAAAAGCACAACCTGGAACTGTTTAATGAGTATAAGTATTTTTTGGGTTTGGAATTGCTCTTTTGGTTTGATTTATCTTTTGTTTTTCAAGTGAGAAGCTGTAAACGAATGTCTTCCAAACAGATCCAACAGAACTCCAGCCAAACTTTATGTGCACAGACTTTTTCGAAGTACATCACCTCATTATTTCCTCCTTTCAAAGCAACAGCACAAATGTGAACTCGTTTGGTTTAGACTCAATAAATCTGCAGAACATTTGCCAAGAAATGCCTGGCTTTACAAACAAGCAGCTCAACAAAGCGATGAGTATTGAAGGGTGGACCGCACATACACAGTTGGGACAAGAGATTTCCACCATGATGTGTAAGATATAAGCTCAGGATGTGTAGCTCCCTCAATCCCATTCCCAACATTAGTTTTTACTCTTTATTTATCACATCGTTCTGCTTCAAACGCAAGAAGAAGTGAAAAGGTCATTGTACTTAGGAGTATGATGGAAAACTATGTTTACTTAGGTCACAGAATACACAAGAAATACAATTATAAATTTACAGTATCTATGTGTCCCTTTAATTTACATAACCCAGGTACATTTTCATACAATTCTATTCGAGCGAAACCCCCTTCAGCATCCCTCCTTCAGTCCCACCCGACCCTCAGAGACTCTCCTTCCTTCCCACCTGACCCCTCAGAGACCTTTCGACAGAACTATTCTCCAGTAACAAACTCTCCTTCCAAATTTCATCCCCACCACTTCCTCTGGAAGTTCATTTCCATATATGCACTAGCCTCAGTGTGAAGAAATTATCCCTCAGACCCTTATGAAATCTTGCCCCCTCTCATCTTAAACCTAATCCCTTTAATTTTGGACTCCCCTTGGCTATTCACCCAATTCATGCCCCTCAAGATTTTTTAAAAAAACATATAGAAGGTCACCCCTCTGCTGTTCTGGAGAAAAATGCCCCAGCCTATTCAGCCTTTCCCTATAACTTTCCAGTTCCAGCAACACCCTTGTAAATTTTTTCTGCACCGTCCCCAGTTTTACAACATCCTTCCTATAGAAGTCTCTCAACAAATGCAATGTTTATGAACTATGACTCCCATTTTAACAGAGACTGTATAGTGGTAAACACACACTAATGCAAGAAAGACACCATCTAAGTTTCAAGTTCTCAACTGCAGCTCCATTTTTACCTTGGTTAACTCTCTTTCAGAGTCTCTGACTGGCTGTTTGACCAGTCAGGATTTGTCACTTGGAGTCCAACTCAGGGGAAAGCACAAGAAAGCCAGTTTTGTGGGCATAGGAATCTAAGTCGGTATTGACCATTTCTGGCGAAAGTGTGGACTTCAGATGCTGGAGATCAGTCAAGAGTGTGGTACTAGAAAAGCACAGCAGGGCAGGCAGCATCTGAGGACCAGGAGAATGAACATTTCAGGAAAAAGCCCTTCAAAGAGGCTGCCAGCCAAGGGGGTGGTGAAATAAATGGGAGGAGGTGGGGAGGTAGGGAGATGGGGTAAAGGTGATAGGTCAGAGAGGAGGGTGGAGTGGATAGGTGGGAAGGAATATGGACAGGTAGGAAAGGTCATGAGGGCGATGCAGAGTTGGAAGGTTGGAACTGGAATAAGGTGAGGGGGAGAGGAAATGAAGAAACTGATGAAATCCACATTGATGCCGTTGGTTGGAGGGTCCAGAGTTGGACGATGAGGCGTTCTTCCTCCAAGTGTTGGGTGGTTAGGGAGTGGCGATGGAGGCAGCCCAGAACCTGCATGTCATGGGAAGGGCATTGGAGGTGTTCGGCATGGGGCGGTTGGGTTGATTGGTACGGGTGTCCCGGAGAGGTTCTCTGAAGCGCTCTGCGAGAAGGCGTCCGGTCTCCCCAATATAGAGGAAACCACATCGGGAGCATGGATACAGTAAATGACATGTGAAAGTGCAGGTGAAACTCTGATAGATGTGAAAAGCTCCTTTGGGGCCTTGGATGGAGGTGAAGGGGGGGGGGGGGGGGGGGGGGGAAGATGTGGGTGCCGGCTTAGCAATTACTGCAGTGTCGGGGAAGATACTGGGAGGGGACGATGGGTTGGTGGGGGAGCATGTACCTGACAAGGCAGTTGTGGAGTAATGGTCTTTACGGGAAGTGGATTGGGGTAGAGGGGGAAATATATCTCTGGTAGTGGGGTCTGTTTGTAGGTGGCGGAAACGGCGGAGAATGATGCGATGTATACGGAGGTTGGTGGAGTGTAAGGTGAGGCCAGGGGGTGTTCTGTCCTTGTTGCAGTCGGAGGCAGGAGGTACGGGAAGTGGATGTGATGCACTAGAGGGCATCAACCACCACATGGGAGGGGAAATTGCACTCTTTAAAGGAGGTGGCCATCAGGTGTAATCTGTGGTGGAACTGGTCCTCCTGAGAGCAGATGTGGCACAGGCAGAGGAACTGGGAATAAGGGAGAGTGTTTTTACAGGAGGCAGGGTGGGAGGAGGTTTATTCCAGGTAGCTGAGAGTGTTGGTGGGTTTGTGGAAGAAAACTATTTCTGAACCGCCCTTTGCTGCACCAACATATAGGTGGCTGACAGTGTGCTGCACCAACATATAGGTGGCTGACAGTGAATAGCTGTTTCATCAGCTGATCTATTCCAGAGTATAAATCAGCGTGTCATGATTAGAACTCTATGAGGAGGAAATCTAAAAACAATCTTGGTGTAACTGGACAAAAACAACAGAGGAGGAACAGGAAAGCTTTGAATGAAACACTCCTACATCTGCATTTGTGTGGAAAAGTTTCCAAGAGCTAAATGGTGACTAAAACAGGTTTAATTTCTCCTAAAATAAAGCATACTTTTTTGTTTTGATGCAGAGTCTCCAATTCAGACACTGACACCCTGGCCTTCCCTCACTTCCAAACTCCAATGCTGAGAGAGGTTATTCTTTTTGTTCTCCACCCATTCTTGCTCCATGAGTAATGCTGGATATAAATATATTATGTCTAAGGATTTTTTAAAAAATACAGATTTTGCTTTAGCAATTTCAATTGAAATAAAATGCACATCTAATACAAACAGAAAGGAACTGCATTGATACAGACACTTTCACATCTGCAGGATGTTTCAAAGCCCTTCAGAAGCACTCAATTACTTATAAGTGCAGTTGTAATGTGGGAAAATGCACAAGCCCAAACAGGCACAACAGGACCCCACAGTACTCTGTTAAATGACTGGATATATATATTCCTTAAGTGGCACTGGTACAGGAGTTAAACATTTGAAACTCTGAGCACAATACTGTTCTTCAAAACGTGCCAAGAAGTTTTGTACAAACACTTGAAGGTGTAGACGGTTTAACATCTGATCAGATGTATGGCATCCTGATGGAGTCACACTCTCTCTGAACTGCAGCAGTGTCAGCATCATAGAAGCATGCAGCACAGGAGGCAGCCATTCGGCCCACGGTGCCTGTAATGACTGAGAAAAACCACTTCACTATTCTGGTGCAGAACTCGGTCAGTTCCTCACCCTAAAAATAATTATCCAATTATTACCGGATTCCAACACAGCACCCTACACGGTGCCCGGTCAGCTGTGTACATACGGGCCTTTCTGTTTCAGTCCCTACACGGTGCCCGGTCAGCTGTGTACATACAGGCCTTTCTGTTTCAGTCCCTACACGGTGCCCGGTCAGCTGTGTACATACAGGCCTTTCTGTTTCAGTCCCTACGCGGTGCCCGGTCAGCTGTGTACATACAGGCCTTTCTGTTTCAGTCCCTACACGGTGCCCGGTCAGCTGTGTATATAAAGGCCTTTCTGTTTCAGTCCCTACACGGTGCCCGGTCAGCTGTGTACATACAGGCCTTTCTGTTTCAGTCCCTACACGGTGCCCGGTCAGCTGTGTACATACAGGCCTTTCTGTTTCAGTCCCTACGCGGTGCCCGGTCAGCTGTGTACATACAGGCCTTTCTGTTTCAGTCCCTACACGGTGCCCGGTCAGCTGTGTATATACTGGCCTTTCTGTTTCAGTCCCTACACGGTGCCCGGTCAGCTGTGTATATAAAGGCCTTTCTGTTTCAGTCCCTACACGTTATTTTTATCCACACATGTACAATGATGCAAATCTTCGCCAGGGGCAGCACTGTTAAAGCTTCCAGAAAGGAATGATACAGCAGATTCAAACCCTGTATTCTTTCAGAATCCATATGGGCACAGTTCATGTCAAGCATCAGGAAAGCAATGAAAATCAGGAAAGAAAAAAGCCTGCCTACAGGGAAATCCCAAAACAAAATCTATATTGGTTGGCGAACTCCAAACTATCTAACCCCCTCAAATGGGGAGGGCTTGATGCCTGGAACCAGGCTGATCACAGATGAATTGGAGCTGATGGGACTGAGCAGCAAGAGGGACCAGTGATTTTGAACAGCCATACCTTCACAGAACAAACAAGGAAGTGTGAAAATGTTAAAGCAGCACCTGATTATCTTTTTCAACAAGGTGACCAAATGCTTGTCAAACAATGAATTATTTTAAATCCTTTTACATAAATAGAACAGAGGGAAATAAACAGGCGACACTAACAGTCCAAACCAAGGTTTGTCCCCCTCAGTATGGTTTTTGTTATTAAAAAGAATACAAGTCTGTGAGGGCTTAGTTCACAGAATTACAGCAGTGTTACGGTGCAGACGGAGGCCATTTGACCCATTATACCTACTCATTAAATGAGTATTATTACCTAAAGCCAATGTCCAGTTTCTTCTTTACACCATAGCAGATTATTTTTACCCATGTTATTTGGATGAACAGTACTCCCAAACATCAATACAAGAGGGAGAATATTTGGTCTATTTATCTTATCTTTCCACAATGTGCATTTTTGCCTGAGCGCAAATTTGCTGTTCAGATATACTTCATGTAACCCTAAAGTGGTTTTGGGAACAGTCAAACTTGGACTTGGTTTAATACTTCTTTGCCTTGTTCTCACTGCAGAAACAAATGTCTCTTTTCAAGTGATATGGAGTGCTGCCAAGTGCATAAGGCTATTAACAGAGGGGTAGGTGCTGGCAAACCAAACAGGTTTTTAAACAGGCACCTTGTAACTTTGTTCAAGAGTATTTTACCCAAGAGGAATGCCAAGTTATTAACACAACTTTTATCTTTAATTTGTTGCTTGTTTCGTCCGACTTTCTCAATGGCAACCACTGCTTCAAAACAAAGCTGAAGGCACTGGGTGTTGAATTGTCGAGTACAATACCCACCCCACTTCTCCCAACTTTCTACTTGGAAGTTTGTTGAATGTACAATATAACAACAAGCAGCAAACACATCACTCAGCTAGGGATAAAAACCTGAAAAGGTCAACCTAACCAGAGACTTTTCAAAGACATGGGGCAATGTAAAAACACTATCCCAGGGATCAGCAAAGCATTTTGGGGCATCATCAGGTTGCAAGGTGTTACGTAGATGCTGCCCTGCAGCCGCTTCTTTCTGGACTGCATCATATTTTCTTGTCAATTCCTGAAGTATGCAACTGACAATCAACAATCCATCATGAGTAAACCTATTGTTCTGTGTACATCCAAAAACATCAGCTTTCTCTGGTATTATACAGACCCCTTAGAGAAGGTTCGAAACTTACAATGTGCATATTTTTAGTTGATCAATGTGTTACAACAGCCTGCTCAGCACTGGATTTCCCAGCACACCCACCTATTGTCCATACGGAGCACTCACATCACCAACGGGACTTCTGCTGAGACAGGATCAGCCAGTGCAGAGCTCAAAATCAAGGTCAAAGTACCTTGATCACAAGTTTAGAACAAACTCATGTGTTGAAATTCCTTGCCGAGTAATACTTTGATCATTTCTCTCCTGGGTTATTCTGAGAAACGAGTGAACTGTCCCCTGACATATTTTTACTGCACACATAACATACAGCAAGTGAGAGATGAACTGTTACAGTTTTGATCCACCCTACGCAGCTGCAATTACATCATCTGGCACCTGCCCAACATAACAGCAGCAGTACAACAAATGCTATACTCCGTAATGAACGAGGTTGAACCACCTTCCTTCGGTGTGGAAGGCAAGAAACCCTGCATGACTATCAAAATTGTTATCAGCTTAGTTGACGGCAAAATATATCCTGGCATTCCTCAGCACAGTGATACTATTGCTGCACCAAAACATGTCTAGTTTCATGGAGGGGTACTGACTTTATGCCCAAGGGGGCAGGTAGCATAAGGGGTAGTTTAATCAGTTTTCACACACCAATCGTTTCAGTAGTTGTAACATTATGAAGGGATGAGCCACTATTGGCGAAGGTAAATTACTCATCCTAAGGTCTCAAGGGGAAAGTTAATAGGTCAAAAGCTGGCAGACAAACCGGTGGATTATCTTTCTACATAATGGAGAAAAGGATGCAAAAGTCAGTTACCAGTAACATTTTTGACTTGAAAACTCTTAACTGGAGAGGTGAGGCGGAATGAATGCGGTGA
Organism: Chiloscyllium plagiosum; assembly: GCF_037043375.1. NCBI lineage: Eukaryota > Metazoa > Chordata > Chondrichthyes > Orectolobiformes > Hemiscylliidae > Chiloscyllium > Chiloscyllium plagiosum. The sequence continues at coordinate 48,280,079 of NW_028270188.1, forward strand.
AGTGACTGGCAAGCCTGATAGGCTTTCAGGCCAAGTACCTTTCCTTCCGGGTCCTGAAAATCCCTTTGTTGTAGAGTTAGAATGAGGTGCAGGGTGTGTTTAGTGAACGTAAACCACAAACCTAGCTGAACAGCAATATTATCTGCACAGAGTCCAACACTGACTCCTCCACATCACCTGCACAGATGTCAGTCATAGGCAGTGGGATCGCACTTTCAGATGAAGTTTATGGAAGGAACAAACAAGTGCTTTCAGTACCTACTGATGCACCAAAGAAAATGATTTGAAAATGACTCGCTTCTGCTTTTTATGATGGCACCATTTGTCTAGTGTTACATTATTTGACCACCTGAATATATGAAGTTATGAGCATTGTTTGATGTATTTTTGTGTGGCATACATGCAATGCTTAAACAGGATGTGTCCTTGTTAAAAGTTCAGGGCAAGACAGGGTATCAGATGCTGCCAGACCGGCTGTGCTTTTCCAACACCACACTCTTGACTCTGATCTCCAGTCATCACTTTCTCCCAGGGCACCTCAACAGCCAACCACCCCTGCCAGGGCCTTAGTACAACTTCCTTATGCTCTGGTGGAGAGATACAAAAATCTGTATGTTACAGAGGAGTATCTCCTTCATGCTAGACGGGAGGGCAGCATATTCACCTTGAACTCAACAACTAAGGAGGCTATTGCTTGGCTCCAGGATTTGTACCAGCTAATTAAATAATGTTGAGCCAAGTGCCTCATGAACCCTGTTTGTCGACATGTTTATTCAATTGTTGCCTTCAGATATGCTATGACATACCTCTGGGCCTTGCAGAGTCATGCAACACAGACACACATCCTCCAGCCCAAAGATGAACATAGTCCCAAACTAAACTAGCCCCACCCACTGTCCTGGGCCATATCCCTCCAAACCTTTGCTATTCATGTATCTATCCAGATGCCTTTTCGACATTCTAATTGTACCCACATCCATCCCTTTCTCAGGACGTTCATTCCACACATGATCCACCTTCTGTGGAAAAAAATTTGCCTCATCTTTTTTAAAATCACTTGCCCCAACCTCAAGAATATGCCCACCAGTCTTAAAATCCCCCATCCTAGGGAAAAGACAACTACCATTGACTTTATCTATACCTCTCAGCATAAAATAAACTTTATCAGGTTGCCTCTCGACCTCCTACACTCCAGTGAAAAAAAGTCTCAGCCTTTCTTTATAATTCAAAATGTCCATTCCCAGCAACATGCTGGTAAATCTCTTCTGAGCCCTCCCAGCTTAGTAATATCCCTCCTATAATTGGGTGACCAGAACTGGACACAGAATTCCATAAGAGGCCTCACCAATGTCCTGTACAAGCTCAGCATGATTTGAATCCAGACATACCTGCTCAGAGGTAGGGACACTATCATTACACCTCATTGCCTGTAATTTGTAATGTATAATTAATCAATGGATTTCAGCCATTGTTAAGAGACAACTAAGGGGAAGATCACGAGACCTGTAGGAATCTCTCAGCAGTGGCACTGTTTTATTAAAACACATGGTAATCATTAAACACAAAACAGTGCGAGATGCAGAGATCTGCAAACAGTTGAGGGAATAGAGACCAGACAAACCAAATTTGGGAAAGGAGACAATGCTGAGGAATGCGTAAATATAGCCTCGCATTCACAGGAAGTCACTGTTTCATCAGAACAAATGTAATTCAAGAGATTCTATACTTCTGCTGTGACTGACAACGACAGATGCACGTGGTTAGTGCAGGCCATGGTCTTTAAAATGTAAAGCAACTGGCTGAAGACATCAGCTCATCACACTTTCTCAATCCATTAGGAGCTGTCAGAAAGAAGACTCGAAGTCCACTCACTCTGTCCCATCCAAATGTTCCCTGCAGGCCCACTAAAACGGACCCAACGCAGTAATGGCAGAGCACTGCAAGACTTACCAACATGAATTGGGGCTGGGAAAAGCCCGTAGTCATGCTCTCCAGGAACGTACTCCAGCTTCTCCTTCTTCACCAGAATCAGGCGACTCTTTGGACTAAGGAAGAAAAGAACTGTTGATTAAGATTGGGAACACAAAAGAAAGTGCTTCAATTTAATCAGGCAACAAAGAAATATTACAAACAATTGAAACTTCACCCTGATGAAAGCTGGCTTCTCTTTGCAGCCAACCATATGGCAGAGGTTTTTAAACACACTTAGCCCAAGCAATATGTCTGCTGTGCTCATGTTTCACTGGGGAGTCTGATACGTACACATTTGGCATACTGGCGCTACTTTAGCAGTGCTGCATTATATGGCTCTTTCATCTGTCATGGTCTCATCAACTTACTCCTGATAACAAGAAAGGGAACAGGCTTGATATCTAATTTTTGATCTCGTGTATAATATAAAACACGCAAATCAATTTACTGGCAATCTTTTACCAATAAACAACAAAGATATGACTTGGCAGCAATTCCGGGTCCTAAGCTCTGATTTTACTCAGCATTACACAAGATCAAATCATACCTATGCCAAGATGGTTAGAAATCTGGAAAAATAAATGCATGTGCTTAAATGATGGATGCTATTACCAGGGAAGAGACACATTCCCAGTAAGTACACACTGGGAATTAAACACTCCCATGCAAGATACAGCACGGGGTTAGATACAGAGTAAAGCTCCCCTTATATTGTCCTACTAAATACCTGCAGGACAAGTACAGCCTAGTACAAGGGGAATGTTGCACTTCACTGCCTGACATTGGCTTTTGATTTACCAAAGGCCCAACCTGTCCAAGTTAGTATCTCAAGCCTCCTCTCATCTTTTCTTTAAAAACTATTATAACTCTATTTCCTTCTCCCTTATACCAATACTGTTTGCACCAGACTCATTCTGACCACTCTCCAGATTAAAAACAGTTCTTCTGAATTCCCTATGGACTTTCTTGATGACCTTTTTACTGATGGCCCTTAGTTATGCTCTACCCCAGAGGTGTTTTCTCACTCTTAAAACCTTCCATTACTTTAGGGACCAATATCAGCACACTCCTCAGTCCTGTTAAGGGGTCAAACAGCAGCAGCTTGATTTTGTTTTCCTTCTGTCACACTCATTCTTGTTATCAGCTTCAAATCCAAGCAATGTGCTGGTGACATATTGACTGACCAGCAGAGAGGTAGCATTGTATCCTTTTTACAAAGAAACAAAGCCCACATTCCTTGCTCAGGTCTGCTGCTTGCCATGCAGAAAATTATTTCAGTTTGCCTGCCAAGTATTCCAATAATTAGCTAACTTTACATTGCCTGAAACCATGTGAAACCCTAATTACAAATAGCTGTAAAAAGGCCATTTTCTCCAAGCCACTACAGGAACTATTCACACCCAAGATCCATAATCAGGGCTAATGATTACTGTCCCTCATAACACACACAGACATATGCACATGCATACACCCAAAGACCGATGAAGCTGCTGAAGAATGTGGAGGGGGAAGGGGGTTGCAAAATGGCAGTGGTCAGAACAGGAGAGCAAACTTCCAATTGAAGATTAGAACTGAAGCAAGCAAAAAGATTGTACTCAAGAAATCTTTTCAAATGATTCTGAAAACTGAAACGTTGCCACCCAAGAGCACAGGAAATGATTAGTAGGTGATTCAGACCTTTACATCGACTCTGTCATTCAACAAGACTGTGGCTGATCCAATCATGGCCTCAACACTTTCCTGCATCTCCTCCCCCATCCCAAATACCCCTCAACTCACTTGTAGATCAAAAATTTGTTTACTTCTTTCTTGAAATATATTTTAAAATGAATTTGCATGATGTGGCTTTCTCTGGCTCGGTTGACATTTATTGTCCATCTTTAATTGCCCAGGTGAACATTATGGAGAAAGTGAGGTCTGCAGATGCTGGAGATCAGAGATGGAAATGTGTTGCTGGAAAAGCGCAGCAGGTCAGGCAGCATCTAGGGAACAGGAGAATCGACGTTTCGGGCATTAGCCTGAAGAAGGGCTAATGCCCGAAACGTCAATTCTCCTGTTCCCTAGATGCTGCCTGACCTGCTGCGCTTTTCCAGCAACACATTTCCATATCAGGTGAACATTATGTTGAGTTGCCTTCAGAAACTGCTGTAGGCCTTGGGGCGCTCTTCAGGGCGGAGTTCTCGGATTCAGATTCACCTTCCATTGCTCTCTGGTAAAGAACCCAAAGAGAAGAAATTGTTCCTGATTCTCCATGTTAAATAGGAGATTTCTTATTTTTAAGCAGAGTGCCCAGTTCTGGATTCCCCATGAGAGGAAACATTCTGTAAGTACGTATACTGCCAAGCCTCCTCAGTCTCTGACACATGACAAGAATGTAAGATGATTTTCTTACAAGTTCAATGAATAAAGGCCAAAACAGTCCAAATGATTTTCACAATAGGTACATCCCTCTTTAAGTAAGGACACCAAAACTATACACATTCATGTACATGTGCTCTCATCAATGCTTGTTCAACTGGAGCAAGACCCCCCTCCCAACATTAAAACTCCATTCAACTGTGATAAATAAAGGCTACCATTCATTTATCTTCCTAATTACTTGCTGTAACTGCATTCTAATCTTTTTTTTGTTATTCATGTCCAAGGACACCCAGATCCCTCAGTAATGCAACAAACAGCAGACTCTCTCTCTATTCAAATCATATTTTGTTTTCCATTCTTTTGTTGCCAAAGTCCATTATCTCATTTTCCCCACAAACTTCATACGCCAACTTTTTGCCCATTATCCAAACCAAGTCCTCCTCATAACTTACTTCCCTACCTATCTTTATATAGTTAGAAAAAGTGACTATAATATATTCCATTCCTTGATTCGATTTATTAATAGAAATTATAAATAGTTGACAGTCCAGCACTGGTCCTTGTGGCACTCCATTAATCAGTTTTCCATGCGTTGGGACAAAGGGGAAGAGACACAGACTTGCATGCCAATGGGCCGGATGCCACTAGTTACAATTATCGAGCACCCAAGGGTAATTTCTTAAGAGAACAAGTGACGTATGTACTGACATTTTGTCTTATTTACTTGTGGCATCTCTGGCTGGCCAGCATTTAATACCTGTTCCAAGATAGTGGTGGTAAGCTTCCTTCTTGAACTGCTGCAGGCCAATTTGTGTAGGTGGAACCACAAAGCTGTTTGGAGGGAATTCCACAATCTTGTCCCAAATGGATCAATGTTCTCCTCAGGACAGTAAGTAGTTTGGGGAGGAGGGGAGAATCCTCTTAAGTGGTTGATTTCCCATGTATCCATGTCCTTCTGGAAGGCAGTGGTCATGAGTTTGGAACTTTTTGTCTAAGGATCTTTGTGTACTAGAGCACGTATAAACCAAGTGGGAATGTGTCTGAAGAAATAACTAAATTTAACATGAGAAAAGTCTGTGCTCTATGTCTAGATATTTTAAAACATTCACCAGTCTATCTGACTGAAAAAAAAATTAATTGAAATCACATGTGTGATCGCATGCCATTTCTAGATCAAATGCTAACTGCCCCCCAAGCATCAAGCTCATGCTGTTAAACACTTGCAGACAAACATCGCCTGATGTCTTACTATCTTCTAGGAAGGGGCACTGGGCACCAATATCATTCTTTTGCTATTGCAGGCTTTGATAATGCCATTAGGTGGTGATTCACAGGACATTGGTTCACCTTTTCCTTCCAACTTGGAGATCAACTCCCACTTGCTCACTATGCCCTCTCTTCCCCTTCCAGAGCAAGTGATCTTCATAGCACCACTATAGCAAAAAGGAATTTTTTTCCCCAAAGATTAATGGAAGGCAAGTCTTGAGAAGAACTTGTCTCCGAAATACTTCACACTTATGACTCCTTTAGCATGTTACAGCCGGAGCAATTATTTTTCTCATTGCAACCAGACAGAGGTCAGGTTCCAAGTAATATGACAAGAGAAAGCAACCACTCCAGCCAGCTAATTGAGAAATTCCAATACTGGCCAGTGTCACCCATGTCACTAAAAGTTGCTAAGCTCTTCAGTCATTCATATATTATGCATTTCGTCATCACATGAGAAAAGTCTACAGCCAGAGCCACATAACCAGCAACTCTACTTTTACTCATGAAAAGCAGAAATCAGGATCAAACAGGAATGACAGTGCCAGAAGAAATCCTAATCCAAAGACTATGTTAAAATTGTCAGCTTGGCTCCATTGGAATGCTCTCATCAGCTGAGTCATACGGCTGCTCCAAAATCTGGAGCACAGTTGCTGCTCATTTCAGTGTGGTACTGAGCAATGCTGGATTGTCAACGGTCTTACTTTGGATAAACTTAGGGGTTCTAACTATGACTCCTCCTTCAGTCAACACCATTAAAACACATAACAACTGGTCAGTGATACTGCTGACACTTTGCTGTTCCCATTCGCATTTGCTCGGATCGCTGTCACTATAGTCCTCTCAGTTTACAATCTGGGAGGCTTTGCGATGTTTTGGAGATGTAGGATATGATGATACAAGTCTGTTCATCAAAGTGAAAAGCCTGTGCATTGAGGCCAATGATGTATGGTCGTGTGGCCTTTAACACTATACTCTTACAGGGAGGACAATGCTACTGCTGCTGTTACACAAGAGGCATTCTGGCGAGGGTGACAATCATGGCAGCCACCCTATGGTCTGCAGCTCTCTAGTCAAACATTCTAACTGACTGTACCCGATTAACACTTGTTGAAATGCCCTGTTCAGAATTATAGAGCTGGTGTACAGCATGACCCACACTATGATGTCAAGCTGCCCAGTGTAAAAGCAATGGCACCCCCTGGTGGTGAAGCAAATCCACCCACTGAACAGCACATAGGGCTGCCAGATTTAATCCTAGGAATGCTGACAATGTCAATTCTGATTGCTTCCACTTCAACCATTGTAGGGAAAATAGAAACTGGCTGTGGTAGAGACTAGCCCTTCACTTCTTCACAGCTCCACATGCGAACCTAGCCAGCATCTCTGTGGCAGGGATGGTTAAAAGCATCTTCCACAGGATGCCACAGTGAATCGGACCACAGATTCGAGGAACACCACCTCATCTTCTGCCTGGGCAGCCTACAGCTCGGAGGACTCTACGTACAGTTCTCTAGTTTCAAATAACCTTCCCACCCACCCCCCCCGCCGATGTCCTTTCCAGCCCTGCCTCTTCCCTTCTATCCCATCTACTGACCCTTCCTTTCAGCTACCAAACAGGTCGCAGCCACAAACTGTGTTCACGTATTACTACCTCATGATTCCGCCCCTCTCCCTACCAAAAACCCCCCTTCGCCCCTTGCCCCAATCTGCAGCTCCTCCTATCCCCACTTTCATTCCTGAATAGGGGTTATACTTGAAACGCCGACTTCTCCACCTCCTGATGCTGTCTGGCTTGCTGTGTTCCTCCAGCCTCCTGCTTGTCTACTTTGGTCTGAAGCAGACAGCAGCTGGAGGTAGCACCAAAGCTGAGACTTGATAGAATTTGGCGAGAAATTGGTCTTTTTAACTTCTGACTGAAGATTAATATATTGCAGTGTTAAAACAGTAAAGTTTTAACACTGCAAAGGTGACACTGTTGCAAGTACACTATATTACTACTCGGGCAGTATCTGATTTTCCCTAATTGGATCTTGCAAGACCTTAACAGGGAGGGAAGGAGGCAACATATGAAGACTATAGCTCAGCCTAATTGATAATAGACAAGTGTTAGCATGTGGGAATCAAAGCAAGAAATCACAGGCCAAAAGTAGCCCTGAAAAGCTTCTACCATGGGGGTTAAGTTGTACAACAAAACCCCAGATGCTCTTTCTGAGAAGGTGCTAGCCTCAACAAAGAATTATACAGAATCCAGTGTGAAAGTGGGCACCCAACTCTTTTTTGCTGCAAGAGGAGAATCTTAACCAGGGATTTACACTGAAATATTAATACTGCAGACACACACAATCAACAATCTGCACAGAGCCGTGTAGCACAGAACGCAAGCAGAATGGTAGTTAGTTCCAATCTACAGTTTCCCCAAGAGTGTTCCTCAGCACAATGGGAAATCATGGCTCTCTTCAAAAATTAAGGAAGCAAACAGATAAGGTGGCTGGCCCTTCAGCGGTGCCTGTTTCCATATAGCCAACAGCCGGTGGCTGGGTGGAAAATGCAGCTGTCTTGGAGTGGGCTGACTAACTGCCTTACTACTGTCCCACTTGGGAAATAAATAGGTGGTAAGGTCAGTTACAATCTTTAAACACAAAAGCTGACACCCCGCAACAAAGTGAGGATATTTGCAGCCAGTGGGGGAAGCAGTTAGCATGTCAGCAATAGAGATATAGTGAGACGGAAAATAAAACTTGAGAACAGGAAAATATTCAACAAGCTTGCCAGTGTCTGCCATGAAACAAAAGACAGACTCCTAATTGCGATAAAGAACAATAAGAATTCAGTTTCAACAAACAGTCTCCAACCAATCTCAACCACAATATGTAAAGCACAACCTTTCAGCTGAAACACCTTCTGTTTAATGCAATATACTTGCATCTTATTTAAATTAGCAATCACTTCTGTTTATGGTTTCCACTAAAACATTACTTTTGTATCAAGAAACAAACCTTTTGGAATTCAAAGAAAATTTAACTGAAAGAAAGACTAAAGCCCCACACAGTGATGATAATATTTCTCACAATTTACTCACTCGGGAACCTTATAGACATCAGAGTACAGTCCTGCTTTCTGGTACTTTTTCTTCGGAGGGCGTGGGGCCTTCTTTTCCCTCTGGATGGTTGGCTGTGGAGGTGGTGTTATGGTATCTGGCGATGCTGTCTTCCCTCCAGTCTTCGATGCGGCAGCTAATTCTGAAGACAATTCTGGGGAGCTGGTTGGCAGTGAATAAAAATGCAGCGGTTTAACATTACTCTCTGCCATGACCAGCGTATGCACACTTCATGTAATGTTAAGATGTTTACAGCTATTGTTAATTGAAAGAGCAGTTGAAGAACTGCCCCATTGCAACAAGTTCTCTCAAAACAAAACAAATACAGAAAGTACTGGAGAAACTAGCAGATCTGGAAGAATCTGAGAGAAACAGAGTTAAGAATCCAATCTGACTTTTTCCCCCTCAAACAAAGTGGCCATTTGGTTGAGCTCACTAAACTAGATTTGAAAATATATCTATAGCATGCAGACTCCCAACATCATTCTTCATGGATCGAGAGCTCCAAAAGTATCAATAACATTCAAATTTACATCGTTTTAATTTTCAGATATCTCAGATTGCAAATACTAACAAATTGTGATTTGATTGCGGATTTGCCACCACTGAAGCAGCAATGTTAAGGACAGTTTTCTCCAAAAGTCTAGACTGACTTGTGAATTTAAATACAAGTGCAACTAGGTTTGAAATTGAAAGGAACAGATTGCCAGAACTTGAGGGGCTCCAATCCAGACATTCCTGGTCTAATGCCAGCCTACACTTGCAGCTCTAAAGAGGAATTGGTTGGGCTAACTACTGTGAGATTAAAATTAGGTTTATTATCACATGAGTACAGTGAAAAGTTTACAACTTAAAGAGATTTGACTTGACTTCCAATTTCAGTCTTAACTTAGGTGCCCTGTATTGGCAAGCTGTATTGGTTGGTCAATCAAAACAATGTCTCACAATGACACAACAACCCATCCAGGAAAACAAGGAAGCCATCAGCAGCCTCCCTTGCAGTCAAAGCAGAGTGATATCCATGGACCAATCCACCCTCTAGGCCCCAAGTGGGCAACACACAACAAAAAATTTTGTTATTTTTTTAAGGAACTTACTATATTAAACATAGTTAATGTGGTTATTAATTAATTTTATACTCTATCTTGACTCATGATTTGCACTGCTGGTCTAAAACAATGCAAGTGTCACCTTGGATAACTGTGTGCTTATACAAATGTATGTGATGAGAGAACATGGAGAATTATTTAAATTCCAGCTCGGGTCACTCTCCTTATTGTGTTGCCTTCGGACGATGGAACAAAGAGTCAATAGGACAGGAACAGAAGGAAGGGAGCAATGCAGGTACTTACTCTTCTTCCAAGTGCCTTTTCCGTTTCACACCCTTCCTATGTTCTGATTGCTGCTGGTTCACACTTTGCAGCACTGATTCAATAACATCCATGATTGTGTCAGACTCCTTGTTCTTCTCGCCACTATCCCTCTGTTCCTGAGGAAGTGTTTCATCTTCTTTAGGAGGCAACGAGGCACAGATCTGAGAGAGACTCAAATCCCGTTTCCTGGGTCTGCCTCGCTTGCGTTTCACAATGTTGTTCCCTGTCCGTGACTGCCTCTGCAGTTTCTTTGCTTTCAGAATCTTATTGACATGGTCCAGGTTCTTCTTGGTGGCTAAGATTTTGTCAAAATTGCACATTCTCCTTGCCTGGCATTGAATGGCTTCTATTCTGCCCTTCTTCAGTCGATGGCCAGCATTCAGATTCTGTTTGTCTGTAGATACCTGGCTATTCTCGAGATGATCATTTGGAGAAACAACAGTTTGAGTGGGAGGTGTTTCTGCCCGTTTGTTCTGGCACCTTTCCTGACTGTAACTTTTGCAAGAGGTGGGACTTAAAGGACTGTCAGGCTGAGTAACTGTTACACTGGCTATAACATCTTCTATTGTCTTCTCTATAGCCATTTGTTGTGATCCATCTTGCGTTATACGCTGAATTACATTTTCAATAGCTTCCTCCACTGGACTTCCTAACTTTGTACCTCGTGACACTGATCCTGTTCCTGAAAAGGAAGAGAATCTTATTAGTATGCAAACTGTGTATCTGCAGTATAAACCATTAATAACTCTGCTTCTGCACTACTCCAGTATTAGGTTATACAGTGTGGGGTGCTACTGAGGAAGACAAGGAAATGGTGAAGGACGCTGCTACTGTATCAGAATGACACACACTTATGCCATTTCGTGCTGCGTATGTACATTGCTACTTCAATGGAGTAAATACTTGCTTGAAAGCCTAAACAAAATTCATGAAGTATTTGTGCAGTGCTTCACTAATTAATGTGAGGTAAAGACTAAGGTCTGCTCAGTGACAGAGAGAACATGTAGAGCTGCAACAGGAACTTTACACAACAGAGTAAAAGGGAAATGACCTGGTGTTTTGGAATTTTACACTTGGATCCAGGAAGGAGTTCAGCAGGACTGTTTCAGCAACACAACTGCAGATAAATCCTGCTGCCTGGGAACAGAGGCAAGACACCTGGGACCCCGACATCATCACCCCTTAAGTATTCCAGCTGCTATAAATGTTCAGATGGAGTCAGGCAAATGCAGATTACAACTTGACAAAATCAAACAGCAGTTTTCACTGAGCAAAAGGTCATACTGGCTTCCTGAACAATGGCAATTTCCCACACTGTTCCTGCTCATATTTCCAGTGAAAAAAGTTTTTGGGTGGGGGGAGGGCAAGAAATCAACGTATACTCACGAAAAGTGAATGGGTGAGAAGAGATCAACAGAGTAAGAGATACACAATTTCCAAGTTAAAAAAAGGACAAGGGGGAGGAGGAAGAAACCAACCCAAAAAGATAGACATGCATGCACAGAAAGAGAGAAGGCACAGAGGGGAAGCTAACCTGTTTATAAACGACAGACCATTGTGAATTGACAGACACAGAGTGAGATAAACGCATAGAGAATGATCAACAGAAAGAATAATCATTGCCCAGTTATAAGTTATTTACCGATTATGTTGCCACCACGAGACTATGGTTGCACTTTTAAGAAAGAAGTGGAAACTAATTTTTCATTTGGAATACCAGTTACCAACTCATAAATTGCTCCATTGGCCAAGCATTTTAAATTGTTGATAAGTGATTGAGTGCTGAGTCAAATGTTGTTAGTCTATATGAATTTATTAAATGGAGGTACAGCGTGTGATGTGGCGGTGTAGAGTTATTATGTCTGAATAAATGTTGTCACTTTATACTAAGGAGGGGTGACTCTGTCTTTTCAGATTGAGAATTACTGAACATCTTTACCAGATGAAGAGGACGACTGGCTAACATTTTTGCCATTCTATTTATATCTCTGCGATTTATAATATGGTCAATTGGCCACAAAACCCACTAATTTACTGAGTGTACGCACATTATCAATATGAAAGAGAGAAAAACTGGGTTTTGTGCTATGGAATCTGACAGAATAGACTGGTTAAAACCAACATTATCAATAATAACAAAGGACCATTAGCCTTATCAGCATGTTCCACTCTCCACTCATGCTGCCAGCTTTTTCTGTTAGCAATGCTAACCCTTTCTCCACATCGCCAACTGCATCTCAATATTACCTGATCATTTGGCAGGTAAGATGGTTTTTCAAATGACTGTATTCTGATGTCACCATTTACTATCTGTATTAACTCGCCTCCCGACTCCCTCCGAGCCTGTCCACCATGTACAGGAGTTAAGTCAGGGATAACTATGGAATACTCTCCACTTGCCTGGATGGGTGAAGCTCCCAACACCATTCCAGGAAAGGGGAGGTGATGGCCTTGTGGCATTCTCTCGACAATATTGATTTACAGACTCAGGTACTGTTCTGGCAACCCAAGTTCAAACCCTCTAAACCAGATGGAGGAGTTTGAATTCAATAAAAATCTGGATTTGAGAGTTTATTAATGATCATTGTCATCGATTCTCAAAACAAAACACATCTGGTTCAGGAAAGGAAAGCCCCGATCCTTGCCTGATCTTAGTCCAGACCTGAAAGCCAGGAGGTTGACTTTTCATAGCCCTCTAGAACAATTAGGGATAGGCAATAAATGCTGGTCTAGCCAGCGAGGTCCGTATCCTACAAACACAATTTTGAAAAAAAGGCAGCTCACTTCACGGGACACCCTATCCACCACCTTTGACACAGACTCTCCAGCAGTGACCCACAGCGACAGCAATGTGTACAACTTACAAGATGGTAGCTCACTTCTTTGACAACACCTTCCAAATCAGCTTCCGTCACCTCTAAGAGCAACAGTAGCAGATGCATCACTTGCAAGTTCCCATCCAAACAACACACCTCCCCGACTCAGGAAATGGTCTGTTCCTCCAGTATTGCTGGCTCATAAACCCTGGGTTTTCCTTCTGATCAGCACTATGTGCGCACCTGCACGAGATGGGCTACAGCAGTTCAAGACAACAGCTTACCATCACCTTCTCAAGGTGGACAATTCATGCTGGACTAGTCAGAAAATCCCACACCTTTTAATGAATAAAATAAAAAACAGTTGCTGACAGACGGACACAGTAAATTTTCTAAATATATATAAGAATGATTGTTACACAAGTCTTCGAGAAAGAATTCACCTCCATGTGAAATTCTCATTTTTGCTATTGCTGTGAACCCCATACTTGACAGAGACGTAAAAGCTTCAGCTGCCTATCCCTGTCTCAAAGCATCTGTTCTCTGCTCCGGTCTCTGGGAGGTCTCTGTTACCAGCATGCTGTGTGATGGCCAAAGTATCAAAGTCAACATCAATGTGACGATGGCCTCACCAAAGGAGGGACAGAGGCATTTGCCAGCAGGGGCCACTAAACAAAATAGAACAATAAGAGTCCAATCTTGTCCATGCAAGCCATGTGTCACAAGAAAACAGTTTCTTTTTTTAAAAAAAGGAAGGCCTTTGGAAATGATCTGTGGGAAAATATACAAAGAGTTTACAAGCTTAAAGAATGTTTACTTCTCCGGTGGCACTTCAGTAATGAGTAAGTTAAAAGATTATCATTAGCCAATTACAGCCTGTGAACCTGGCATTACTATAATCACATGTTTACACTGACTTGTTTCAGGCAGGGTTCCAGGTACCTTCAGACGGTTGAGCATATGTGCCAATTTGCTTTACTTCTCTAAATATTGCAATTTCAATGACCAACTATTGGAAATACGACCAAGAAAAACACAACACTAATGTAGTCGGGTGGCAGGTACACATTAAGACAGAGATTGACATGGAACTCCTTTTCTTCCTCAAATGGCATTCTCTCTACTTCACATTTCAGCTTCGTTATAAATCAAAAATATGAGCAAGGCAGTGAATAACAAGGTTGGAATTCAAGCAGGCAGTTCTGATGATGTCATGAAGTGCAAAGCCAGTTACAAATGTCAGCAGAGCTCAGGCTGAATTACTGCCTAGAACTCTCTGCCAGACTGCTTTATGTAGTCTGGAGATTATAGTTTGATGTTCATTTAACATTTCATTTCTGTTCTGCTATGAGCAGTAAAGATGCTGCAACATGGGTGAAGTTAGGATAGTATTGTAAAAGTGACAGCTGCCTGGAAGCCTGCACTGTCTCACTCTTTTGGTATTTTACAGCATCGCCCCAAGATTAAATCATGATAGCTTAGGATACAGATGAGCCATAATCTAAGTGAATTGCAGTACAGGCTCAAGAGCCTCCTCCTGCTCCAGTGTACAGTCAACTCTGATATAAGATAGCTTCTTCTACAAAATACCACTTTTCACCCACTATGAAACAATGAATAGCAGTCTTATGGGTCTGTGCCACAGCCCAGGGCTTGAACCCATTATCCAGGCAGGCACTCAAGTGCAGTATGAAGGGAGTACTGCACTGTTGGAGATGTTGCTTTTAAAAAAAAACTTCAAGGCAGGGCTCATTTTGCCTGCTGTGATGGATTACAAAAATCCTGTGTAATGTTTTGAAGAGCAACACTGAGTTCTATTGGTAAACTATCAAGTATCACAACTCAAACTTATGTTTGTGGGATCCAGTTGGGTACAATTGAGATTCCTTATTTGCCCACGTAACATTCATGACACTTCAGAAGTAATTTAGTGGCTACAAGTACTTTGTGCGAAGGCAGTGTGTAGATGAATGTATATTCTTCCTGCTCACTCATACCATCTGATCTGGGTGAACATCCATTGTTGGAAAGGAAATCGATATTACTGCCCTGCTGCCATTCTGTTTTACCCGCACCATAGTCTCGTGAAACAGAAAACTGTCAGGACATAAAATGTATTCTCTTTCTCTCCCCTGCACTCTGCAGAAACAGCTGCGCCTTGCTACGCTGCTGCTTACTATCTAAAACATGACATAGTTGACAGAAACCTTCCAGAGGTGAAAAGCAGCCTGAAGACCAAGCCCACAAGCATCTGGATGCTTGAAGACTTAAAATTATTTCCAGTAGCAGAAACATTTTATTTTAAAAGACATAAATAGTTAACCAAGCTATAAAACCTTCACAGTAGCAAACACATAACATTGGTTAGAGATTTTAAGGTAAAAACTGCCAAGAAATATTTCTTTCAACAATTGAAAGCTCACAGCAAATCTCAAAGTTAATCTTCATTTCCTCTCCTTCCCCTGGATAGTGTCAAATCTCTCCACGCATCCTCAGAATGGGCAGCATAGCTTCGCCTCATCCATGTCTGGATACCATGTGCCACCAGGCTATACTGTCACACGAGGTGTCCAATCCTGTCTTAAGCTGATAGCTATGTACACAGACCCTTACAGCAGAAAAGAAACCCCACTGGAGTATAATCATGAGGATGCACCCAGTCAGACCCCGCTACACTACAGTCGACCACTATATTTTACAGAACAGAATAGAATCCCTACAGTGTGGAACTGGCTATTCAGCTCATCAAATCCACACCAAACCACCGAAAAGCATCTGGACCCGTCTGTAGCAGAACCAGACCGATTACCCTACCCTGCATTTCCCATGGCTAATCCACCTAAGCCTGCACGCCCCTAAACACTATGGGGCAATTTAGCATGGCCAATCCATCTAACATGCACACCTTTGAACAGTGGAAGGAAACTGCAGCATCCAGAGGAAACTGGAGCAGACATGGGGAGAACGTGCAAGCTTCACACAGACAGTTGCCTGAATCAAACTTGGGACTCTGATGCTATGATGTAGCACTGCTAGCCAGTGTGCCACTACAGCAGAGATCAGCTGCTGAAGTTGAAGTATTCAACTAATGCCTCACCTGAAATAAAGTAAGCCACAGACTGGGGAGCAAGCATTGGCAATTGGAATGCAACAGCTCACAATCAACTGAAGTGGAGTTTACAAGTCATCTGATCTTCATGGAGTGAAGTGGCACAGTCCACTCAATGGTAAACATCCACAAGTAGGCTTGATTTTCAACGTAAAATATAAAAAGTAAACGTCATGGTCTAGAGAAAAAAATTGTACCAGTGAGACCTGAATATTGTCCAACATCGTCCTCCTAAGGAGTCACCGGACCAGAAACGCTAACGCTGATTTCACAAATGCTTCCTGACCTGCTGAGCTTTTTCAGTGACTTCTGTTTCTGATTTACAGCATCCACAGTTATTTTGGTTTTTATTCCCCAACACCCCCCATCCAAGAAAAAAGATTTGATGAGCATCTGACTGAAGTAGAGGACTCACTCTAAGAAAGCTACATGGTCACAAGACTGCTGAGATTACAGTGATTGATCAACTGTTATTTTTTACTGAAGCACAAACAATAAACTAACATTGCAATGGGCTCTCCCAGTTTAACAGACATTTTGATTCATTAAAAGCCCCTCTGTTAGAAGAATTTGAATGAATTATTAATAGGGATGGGGCTCATTGGAACAGATACAGTGCTAGGACTTGTTTGAGCTGATTGCAACGCTCATACTAACTTTTGTTTTGCAGTTTGCACTTCAGAGGAGTCAGAAACATGTACTTTGAGATTGTGGTGCATAGGACTGTGAAATAGTGAGGGGTGTGTTATGTGGTTACTGTGTCAGCGAGAGAATCATTAACAAAGTAGATTACATGAAAGACTGCGGTTCCATGAGGGAGATGTTTGTTATCAGAGATAAACAGATGACACAAGACTAAGCAGCTTTGTCCTGTGGTTTTTCAGTCAACAAAGCATTTGCAAAATCACCAAAATCACCAGGTTGGTTATCCAGATTTTGGCTGTAGAACATACAATTGTGTCATATAGTTTCTGTCAGTGAATTAGATCAAGAGGCTGCAGCACAATTACTACAGTGAATGGTAATTAATCAGTGGCAGTATCTCCTCACTTGGGTTACTATCCGAATTTTCAAAGAAGTTAACAAGTGTAACAGATGGATATTTTCACAGACCAAAGAACAGATAACCTAACCACAAATAAAACAACTGACAAGAGATGGAGAAGACAACAGGAAACACAAGATTTCATCTCATTGTATCAGATCTTCAGCCTGGAGTTACAATTAGGAGTAACATTTGGTTGCTTCATTTCATTTGCACCTTTTGGCTTTTGCAGATACATTGCTTCCAGCCAGCAGAAAAAGCAGTAAAAGTTTCCAGTCCGGTTAATTTCTGACTGTGCAATAAACACAGCAGACCATCGCACATTTGATACAAAAAGGAGTAACAAGTTAATTATAAAACCAAACCTGAAAGAGATTAAGACTCCTTTCCAATCTTCACAACGATAGTTTCTCTCAGTGTACAGTGGGACACTCACCAGTGTTTATATAGCTAGTTAAATGAGGGATAGGAGTTAACTGATGAGTTAAGTGACTAGTAGATATAAGGGGTGGGGAAGATAGTGAGAGCTCTTGTGGTGCACTGTATCTCTGGGCCAGAGAAAGTGGGTTCAGGTCATACCTGCTCCTGAGATGTGTTATAGCATCTCTGAACAGGTTGATTAAGAACAGTTACTTGCATTGTAGTCATCTGCAAGTTTTTTTTAAACATGAAAGTAAGGGGGAGCAAGTGGGACTCATGTTTGGAAGAAACTTGAAGACTGAGTAGTCAAAAGCTCTTGTGTTGCATAGGGACTAGTTGTAAGGACAGGATTCACGTCCCACCTGCTCCAGAAGTGTACAACAACTCTGCACTGGTTGATTAGAAAATATCCAAGACCAAGTTTGGCGAATGGCAGAGTCCTTACCTCTGGGTCAGAAGGTTTGGATTCAAGTTCCACCTACTCCAGACATGTCAAAACATCTTTAAACAAGGTTGATTAAAAATATTTAAAGAGCACTTAAGAGTATTTGATAAACTGCATCCACAACGATTCTGAGAGAGAGAGAGATTTTTGGTCTCAATGAATCAAGTAATATGGGGAGTAGGTCGGAAAGTGAGGCCAAGGCAAAGGATCAGCCTGAGTTGCAGAGCAGGCTCAAGGAGCTCTGTGGTTTACTGCTGCTCCTGTTCTTTACCCTCTAAAATGCCTTGGTTCTAAAAAGGATATTAATAGCACTAACCGAGAAACTTGCTGACAAACAGAAAGGAGGACAAGTAATAAAAACTACCGGAGAAACTCATGCAAGTCTAAGAGAGCAGCATCTGTGGAAAGATAAACAGTTGACATTGAGGTGCCAAAATGACTTCTTTAGAGAAAGGGAGACTTTTGGCAGGTTTCTCGGGTTGAGAAAGGCAAATAAGAGAAAAATATTAATGATGGTCTTGCCTGCTGAGGTTGTGCAGTCTGATGGAGTTCTCCTTCTGGTCGGACTGCAATTAACACTGTCCTGATGCCTCTGCGATGCCTGCTTATCTTGTACTGGTTGTAAACCTGTAAATTAGTTGAAGAGAAACAATGAGAATAATGCAAAACTATTAACTATTACTGCACTGGACATCACCCTTCCAAACAGTTATTCCCAAGATTTAGGCTGCCAATGCTATTTGAACTGCTGTATGAGCACGGTGGCACACATCCATGTAAAACACGGGCTTTCAGAATGGAGTCAAAACCAATGCCTGGTGAAGGTCAAACAACAGTTCCTTTTATAATTCACCGATCTGTCTGCTGATTTATCCAGACACAGCACCAGCCACAGTAACAATGCAACAGGTCAAGTGCTGCTAGCCTTTCTCACTACTGCATAGGCTGACATAAACCTCGCTGAACAGGCAGAGTGGTTTTCAATTCAAAATTGCTTCCGAAACATTAAGAAAGAGTATTGCCAGAATATATGTTCATCTGCTGAGATTTAAAAAAAAAACACAAAACCTGACAGAAAGCTTAATAAAAAAATTACCCAATTATAAAACAAAATATATAACTAAGCCATATCTTTTGCCTGTAATTATTATACAATGTCTTGTAAGATAGAAACAGTAAAATTCCATATATAGCTTGGAATTCTAATTGCAGTGAAATCCATTTCAACTCTGTCAGTTATCAACTGGATAAAAATAATTTTGTTCTAAACCTCCATCGGACAGCATGCCTTTGAGAAGTAGTTTGCGAACACTTCTGTCTTTGCAAAGTTTGATTATAGTTTCAGATGTAAATAAAAGCTCGCTACAGCAAGCGCCACAGTATTCGGAACTTAGAACAGCCGAAGCAACTGAGAAGTATTCAGACATCGGAAACAAACCAAGGTTATAATGACAGAACAACATGATCTACATGTCACCTGAGGCATTGCAAAGGTGCAGAGTTGAAGCATGTTACAGAAGTGCTAGCCCACTCAGATGACATAATCAGTCACTCCCACCTTTCAGTTTTTGAAATGATTGGAACTAAGCAGAATGAGAATTGAGATTCAGGATAAACTTTTACGTATTTGTTTGAAAAATAACGCATGTAATTTCGTTCATTTCAAAACCAAAAAAAAACCATGATTGGGAATGGCACTCGTGGCCAATTCCTCCTCTTCCCCTTACGCCCCCAAAATCGATAAGAACAGAGGCTATTTAGGAGTGTGCAATCCTCTGTTCTCACTGAACTCCAACAACTCATTCCAAACTGGGGATTGACCCTTGGCCCTATTGGTTTGTGGTTAGTGGTGTGCTAGCTGGTGGCTTTCCTCACCAGGTAAACATGGAACTGATATTTCATACTTAAAGCGGACAGGGATGGGGAAAAAAATTGATGTTAATTTCCCCTTCTGATAATGCTAGTGCTGCTTTCGATTTGCCATGAGATTGGGCCAGCGTAAAGTCACCAGAATTTCCACATTCCATGGGTGGATATCCAGTCCTTAGTCTGTATCTCTCCAGAGAAGCAAAGCTGAGGCCAGAAACTGAATGCGGAACAGACTGCTATCAAATTCTAAACAAACTAGACAGAATTAGTATTTAACACTTAGCATTTTGCCTTTGGCTCAAGAGGCAATACAATTGCTAAACATGACCAACTTCATTGAAAACTTAAGATGTGCTATTTTCTGGTCCCAAAGTTTCCTATGTCAGTTAAACCACAGGCACACATGGCTTTAGTTGAGTCACACACTGGTTGAAAGGAATAGGTTTCATCTGACTCACATCAATCAAGAAAAAAAAAAGGTTATGTATTACTTCCTTGTAGCAGTAACTTGGGCTTCAGACAAACTGACCAAAATTACTCAATCAGATTGGAAACCCCACGCAGTCTCCCAGCATGAATCTTGGGTCTTCAATATCTACTATACCACCCTCTCCTAAATTCACGAACAGATTTAACTCATCACTGCTCATGTTGTCAAAAATATTTAGTACAGAGAGAGAATATGAAGAATGACAAATGTGGCCATAAGGGATAAGACGGTATGTGAATGCAGCTGCGAACAATTCCAAGAATTCTTTACTGAGTAGTCTTGTTTCTCAAATGACCTGAATAAATTATACTTGGATAATTTTTAACAATGCGTTTAAAAATAGCCGTCCTCTCACAATAAAGCACAAATTTGTTAAGTTATGGTGGCACAATTTTTGAAAGCAATCTAATGAACTCCTGTGAAGCAAAAATACTGCAGCTAAAAGAAAAGAGGTACACACTCTAGTAAATGGTCAACGAAACAGCACTGCATCAATGACATGCAACTTTGGATGGGGGAGGGGGAAAAAAGAGGGGCCGTATGGGAGGGAGGGAGTTCAGTTTGTACTGAGTCTGATGGGGTAAGGAAGGGATAAGGTGATTTTGGGGAGGGGGGGGGAAAAGGGGAGGGAGGGTGACAATGGGACGGTACAGTCGCTCAATGGTTAGCACTGCTGCCTCGCAGCATCAGGGACCTGGATTCAATTCCAGCCTCAGGCAACTCTGTGGCATTTGCACATTCTCCCTGTGCCTGCATGGGTTTCCTCCAGGTGCTCCGGTTTCCTCCCACAGTCAAGGATGTGTGGTTTAGGTATTTTGGCCATGCTAAATTACCCATAGTGTTCAGTGATGTGTAGGTTAGGTGCATCAGTGAGGGATAAATATAGAGTAATAGGGTAGCAGAATGGGTTTGAGTGGGATACTCTTCGGAGGGTCAAAAGGGGCTGTTTCCATACTGTACGGATGCGGTGATAACTTTTAAGAAAGATGTGAATTCAATGACAAACAGCTAATCTAAAATCTGATCAAAAATATCACCTGTTCTCCTGGAGAGAGTTAAAATTCAACTGTGAGATCAAAAACAAAGCTAGAGCTTTAATTGTCAGATGATCAGAAACAGCATTGAAGTAACTGACATTATGCTTTGGATTAGAAGCAAATTTCTTCAGTTGAATATAGCTGTAATTTCTCTAGTAGCATGCCCCTCCTTAGCCATATACTTCAACTGAACAAAAGCATTCTTAGCTTCAAGACAGAGCATCTTTTCACTAAGATCTCTGCTTCCAAATTGCTTTGCCTCCACTTGTACTTTGATTTCCCCTGAAGCCTTTGGTTTGTTACCTCAAGACAAAAAAAAACATATCCTGTACTGTACCAAGTGTTCACTTGCTCAGCACCTAAGTGGCCTAATTCAGCACCATGTCTTCTAAGCATCAAATTCAAGTCTTGGTTCACATCATCAAGTTCCTTCACTGTCTTGTACTTTGGATTCTGTAACTGTGTCAACCATATATCCTCTCTTGAATTCTTCAGCCAGCATTCCCACTCTTCTTGCTCGCTCCTCAGACAGAATTGAGTGGCACTAAAAGAGGCTTATCTTGTGTCTACAGAAAGAGCAGGAAGATCAAACTCAAGTAGAGCAGTTAGCATCAACAGGGGAAACTGTATAATCCACTTCATTGTTGAAGCATATAGGTAATTCTAGGCTGTTTATACTACGTATTTACAAGAATGGTCTGAAGCTGTATTTTATATTGAGATTTCTGTTGATTTGACACAGCATCTGTTGTCGTGTCTCCAGGATCTAACAGATGGAAGAAGTGGTGCAACTTACTCAAGTGCAAACAATGATTGCAGATTGGTTCCAAAACAAGTAGTAATTTCACAAAAATGCATGCTATTTGCAAGAATGTAAGAATTTTACCACAAACACCTACTACATATACAGAAGAAATACTAGGCACATTCAGGGTACATAGTCATGACCATGTACTTCATATGTATAAAGCAAGGTGACAATCCGCTCTGCCTTGTCTTATGGTATATGCCAATGACCTGGTTTGTTCAGGTGACTGCTCAAAATCAATCCCAGACTTTGGGAGGGTTACAAATGAACCCTCTCAAGGAAAGAGGAAACTAATTGTTTAAATCAATTCTCTCCGCTGCCATGCCAAACCCACCTTACCCAGAAGCTTACTTAGTCAACCGATATTAGTTTAAAACTCTAGAATTTAAAAAGGGATATGAAAACAAGACCAGCAGTTGAATGAAGAGGGAAGATCAGACCTTAGTACATTTGGCCTCCAAGATCTTGAAGCTCATTGTCTGCTAGTTAAGCCGATGGACAACTTTAGCAGCAAATCCATGAATAACGTAACATAAGAGAGAGGAGAAGTGGCCCATCTGGTCCTTCAAGCCTGCTCCGTCATTCAGGACTGGTCTTTTTGTGCCCTCAGCTACACTCACCTGCTCTCTCCCCAAAACCCTTAATGTCTTCATTGTTCAAAAACAAAATCTATCTTAGCTTTAAAAGCATTTACTGAAGTAGCATCAACTACCTCACTGGGCAGGGAACTCCACAGGTTGGCAACCCTCTGGGTGAAGTAGCTCCTTCTCAATTCGGCCCCAAATCTGCTTCCCCTACTTTTGAGGCTATGCCTAGTTTCACCCGCCAGTGGCAACATCTTACCTATTCCCTGCATAATTGGCCTTGATCTTTGAATTGTCATTGTCTGCAGGTTTAATACCAGAGGACTGGAGGATTGCAAATGTTGTGCCGTTGTTCAAGAAGAGCAGTAGAGATGACCCAGGTAATTATAGACCAGTGAGCCTTATGTCTGTTGAAGGAAGAGTTTTGGAAAGGATTGTAAGAAATAGGATCTATCATCTAGCGAGCAACAATTTGATTTAAGATAGTCAACATGGTTTCGTGGGCAGGTCGTGTCTCACAAACCTCAGTTTTTTTGAGAAGGTGACCAAGCATGTGGATGAGGGTTGGGCAGCTGACATGGTATACATGGACTTCAGTAAAGCCTTTAATAAGGTTCCACATGGTAGGCCTTTGGAGAAAATGCGGAGGCGTGGGATTGAAGGTGATTTAGAAGTTTGGATTAGAAACTGGCTTTCTGTAAGGCAGCAGCAAGTGGTGGTTGATGGAAAATATTCAGCCTGGAGCCTGGTTACTAGTGGTGTGTCACAGGGATCTGTTTTGGGACCACTTTTTATAAATGATTTAGACGCAGACATAGGTGGATGGGTTAGTAAGTTTGCAGATAACACTGAAGTCGGTGGAGTGGTGTACAGTGTGGAATAATGTTGCAGGTTGCAGAGGGAACTGGGCTGAGAGGTGGCAAATGGAGTTCAATGCAGATGAATGTGAGGTGATTCACTTTGAGAAGAATAACAGGAAGGCAGAATACTGAGTCATTGTAAAGATTATTGGTAGTGCGGATGTGCAGAGGGATCTTGGAGTCTATGTATATAGATCCCTGAAAGTTGCCACCCAGGTTGAAAGTGCTGTTAAGGCGGCATATGGTGTGTTAGGTTTTATTGATAGAGTGATTGAGTTCTGGAGCCATGATGTCATGCTGTAACTGTACAAAATGCGAGTGTGGTGGTCTCACTTGGAAAATTGTGCACAGTTCTGGTCGCCCATTACAGAAAGAATGCGGAAGCATTAGAAAAATTGCAGAGGAGATTTCCCAGGATGGGAGGGTCTTGTGTGAAAAGACTGAGGGACTTAGGTCTATTCTCAGTGGAGAGAAGGCAACCAAGAGGGGATTTAATAGAGATGTACAAGATGATCAGAGGATTAGATAGGGTGGACAGTGAGAGTCTTTTTCCAAGGATGACAACATCGGCTTGTATAAGGGGACATAGCTGCAAATTGAGGGATGATAGATTTAAGACAGATGTCAGAGACAGATTCTTTACTCAGAGTGGTGAGGGCGTGGAGTGTCCTGCCTACTAATGTAGTTAACTCAGCCACATTAGGGGCATTTAAACAGTCTTTGGATAAGCATATGGATGGCTTCGATTAGTTCACAGGTTGGTGTAATGGCGAGGGCCAAAGGGCCTGTTCTGTGCTGTATTGTTTTATGTTCTACAAGATTTCCCCCCCTCATTGTTGTAAATTCCAATGAATATAACCCCAGTCTACTCAGTCTCTCCTCATAAGCCAACCCTCTCAACTCTGGAATCAACCTAGTGAACATCCTCTGCATCCCTCTAGTGCCAGTTCACCCTTTTTTAAGTAAGGAGACCAAAACTGCACGCAGTACTCCAAATATGGCCTCACTAGCACCCTATACAGCTGCAATATAACCTCCCTGCTTTTACACTCAATCCCTTTAACAATGAAGGACAAAATTCCATTTGTCTTCCTAATTACTCGTTGTACCTGCAGACCAACTTTGTGATTCATGCACCAGGACATCCATGTCCCTCTGCACTGTAACATGCTGCAATTTTTGCCATTCAAATAATAGCAGTTTTTACTGTTATTCCTACCAAAATGGATGACTTCACATTTATGTCCTTATGCTAACGCTGTTGGGGAAGGTTTAAACTAATGTGGCAGGGGGATGGGAACCAAATAAAGAGGTTAGTGGACAATAAGGAGGTAGCAACTAAAGTCTGTAAGGAACAAAATAGTGAAGTCAGTGTGACTAAGGGTAATAGTAAGCAGGGAGCAGACGATGAACACAAAGGGATTGGTGGTCTGAGGTGCATTTGTTTTAATGCAAGAACTGTAGTAGATAAGGCAGATTAACACCTGGGAGTATGAGGTTACTGCAATTACTGAGGCTTGGTTGAGGGAAGGACATGATTAGCAACTAAATATTCCAGGATATCGATGTTTCGGGGGGATAGAGAAGTAAAAAGGGGTAGAGTTGTAGTATTACGTACAGATAAGGAAGGACACTACTTCAACTGGGAAAACACATCCATCCTAGGACAAGCCAAATAAAAACATACACGAGAATTGCCAGAAGCGTGGCATTCCAACAGGAATTCTATCAACAAACACAGATGGTGTCTAACTCAATCACCCTGAGAAAGAGAACCAGAAGTGACATCACCACAGGAAATGACATCACCAACCCAAAGAAACCCAAACGTATAAATAGAAAGCAGGAATTATCAGCAGAGCTTCACCTGAGACTCACTGAAGAGGGTGACAAAATGTCTGGAAATGAACCTTACAGCTCAGCAGGCAAACCTACATCCAATTATATTACTGATCAGTCAGAATATCACAGATCTGCTGAAGGAAGGCACTATGGAAGAAGCAAGTAATGAGGCAATATAGGCAGGGCTCAAAAACAGGAAGGGTCTGGTAGCAACATTGGGGCTGGACTACAGGCCTCCCAACAGTGTGTGTGTGTGAAATAGAGGTACAAATAGGTAAAAAGATTATGGAAAGACATAGCAGCAACAGGGTGGTGGTGATAAGAGATTTTAATTTACCCAACATTGACTGGGATTCACTTAGTGTTCGAGGTCTAGATGGAGCAGAATTTGTAAGGAGCATCCAGGGAGGTTTTCTAGAGCAACTCGGGAAGGGGCTGTACTAGACTTGGTGTTGGGGAATGAAGCCAGCCAGGTGGGTGAAGTTTCAGTCGGGGATTACTTTGGGAATTGTGATCACAATTCCGTAAGCTTTAGAATACTCATGGACAAAGGCAAGTGTGGTCCTGGTGGAAGAGCGCTAAACTGGGGGAAGGCCAACTATACCAAAATTGGGCAGGAGCTGGGGAATATAGATTGGGAGCAGCTGTTTGAAAGGAAATCCACATTTGACATTTGAGAGGCTTTTAAAAGAGGTTGATTAGAGTTCAGGAGGCATATGTTCCTGTGAAAATGAGGGATAGAAATGGCAAGATTAGGGAACCATGGATGACAGGTGAAAGTTGAGAGACTAGCTAAGAGGAAAAAGGAAGCGTACGTAAGTACTAGGCAACTGAAGACAGACTAAGTTTTGGAAAAACTAGGACCAATCTGAAACAAGGAATTAAGAGGGTTAAAAGGGGTCACGAGATATCTTTTAAAAAAACAGGAAAACCCAAAGTCTTTTATTCATATATAAAGAACAAAAGGGTAACTAAAGAAAGCGTTGGCCCACTCAAGGACAAAGGAGAAATGTTATCTGTGGAATCAAAGAAAACGCATGAGATTTTTAATGAATACTTTGCATCGGTATTCACCAAAGAGAGGGACATGATGGATGTTGATGTTCGGGATAACTGTTTGATTACTCTAGGTCAGGTTGGCATGAGGGAGGAAGTGTTGGGTATTCTGAAAGGCATTAAAGGTGGGCAAGTCCCAGGTTCAGGTGGGATCTATCCAACGTTACTGAGGGAACTGAGAGGGGAAATAGCTGGGGCCTTAACAGATATCTTTGCAGCATCCTTGAACATTGGTGAGGTCCCAGAGGACTGAAAAAATTGCTAATGTTGTCCCTGGTTTAAGGGATAATCCAGGTAATTATAGACTGGTGAGCCTGATGTCAGTGGTCAGGAAGCTGCTGGAGAACATACTGAGGGATAGAATCTATTCCCATTTGGAAGAATATGGGCTTATCAGAGATAGGCAACATGGTTTTGTGCAAGGAAGGTCACATCTTACCACTAATAGAATTCTCTGAGGAAGTGACAAAGTTGATTGATGAGGGAAGGGCTATTGATGTCATATACATGGATTTTAGTAAGGCGTTTGATAAGGTTCCCCATGGTAGGTTGATGGAGAAAGTGAAGTCGCATGGGGTCCAGGGTGTACTAGCTAGATGGACAGAGAACTGGCTGGGCAACAGGAGACAGAGACTAATAGTGGAAGGGATTTCTCAAAATGGAGACCTGTGACCAGTGGTGTCCCACAGCGATCTGTACTGGGACCACTGTTCTTGGTGAGATATATATATTTTGGAGGAAGGTTTAGGTGGCCTGATTAGATAACACTAAGATTGGTGGAGTAGCAGATAGTGAAGGGGACTGTCAGAGAATATAGTAGAATATAGATAGATTAGAGAGTTGGACAGAGAAATGACAGATGGAGTTCAATTCAGACAAATGCAAGGTAATGTATTTTGGAAGATCCAATTCAAGAGCAAACTATTCGGTAAATAGAAAAGTCCTGGAGAAAATTGATGCACAGAGAGATCTGGGTGTTCAAGTCCATCGTTCCCTGAAGGTGGGAATGCAGGTCAAGAGAGTGGTCAAGAAGGTACACGGCATGCTTTCCTTCATTGGATGAGGTACTGAGTACAAGAATTGGCAGGTCACGTTACAGTTGGAGAAGACTTTGGTTCAGCCACATTTGGAATACTGCGTACAGTTCTGGTCACCAAAGGATGGGGATGCTTTGGACAGAGAGGAGGTTCACAAAGATGCTGCCTGGTATGGAGGGTGCAAGCTATGAAGAGAGTTTGAGTTTGAGTAGATTAAGATTATTTTCATTAGAAAAACAGAGGTTGAGGGCGGACCTGATTGAGGTCTACAAAATCACGAGAGGTACAGACAAGATGGATAGCAAAAAGCTTTTTCCTCCCCCAGAGTGGGGGACTCAATTACTAGGAGTCGCAAGTTCAAAGTGAGAGGGGAAGGGTTTAGGAGAGATACGCATGGAAAGTTCTTTACGCAGAGGATGGTGGGTGCCTGGAACGTGTTGCCAGCAGAGGGGGTAGAGGCATGTACGATAGTGTCATTTAAGATGTATCTACACAGATGCACGAATGGACAGGGAGCAAAGGGATATAGGCCTTTAGAAAATTGACGACAGATTTAGAGAGAGGATCTGGATCAGCATAGGATTAGAGGGCCGAAGGGCCTGTTCTCGTGTTGTAATTTTGTTTTGTTCTTCTTGTTAACATTACACCTCATCTGCAAGACCTTTGCCCACTCAATTAAACTATGAACCTCTGCAAAGTTTCACTGTCCTCTACACAGTTTGCCTTATCACTCATCTTTGTGTCATCCAAAAACATTGACACTACAGGCGGTCTCCAACTCCAAATCACCTATGTAAATTGTGAATAGTTGTGGTCCCAACACTGATCCCAGAGGCACACCACTAGTCACTGATCACCAACCAGAAAAACATTCATTTATCCCCACTCTTCGCTTTCTGTTAATTAACCAATCCTCTATCATGCTAAATCATGGATCCAGATCAATTTTCTTGGTTTAATATTACTGACAATTCAAGAACCACAAGGCAACAACAGGTTTCCACTAACAGGTTCCTATGAAACGTGGCTCAACTTTAGCACCATGCTCCCAGAGAAAACAGACTTCCTGTTTCCATAGTACTTAATGATAATGAGCAGACTTGAGCAGTAGACAGAGGAAACATGCAGCCACCTCACAATAACCACCAATAACCGACAATTAAGAATACCTTCAGTTTTGCCAACTACTGTCAGAATCAGACAGCATGTTGTATACTGAAAGAGTCTGTTCTGATATAATAGTGCAGTTCCTGTGCGATCCCGCGTTATAAGAAAAACCACATAATAGCAGCACCATTTAAACCAATGAGACCAGAATCACACAACAGCCAATATAGGTAAGGACAGTTCACGTTCTACAAATAATGGACTAAATTCTTCAATCATGTTATAGTAATTCACATTGAAGAAACACGCATTATAGCGGGACTGACTGTAGGTCAATGATTAAATAAATGATTCAATAAATGATTCAGCAGATCAAGCCATCATGAAAGGCTATACAACGGTGTAGCGTGTGTTTGCATTGACCTGAACAAATCAGAGTCCATTTAGGTGACATTTTTCAGCAGCACATGAAAACTATACCAGATAGTAACATAAACATGCAAACAAAGTTTGTTTATAGGAGGACAGCATTGCTGGCTAGGCCTAGCATTAATTGCTATTTGTGACCCATAGTGATATAGGGTCTAAGCCAGATTAGGTAAAGATTACAGGTATCCTTCCCTAAATGACATTAGTGAACCAGATGGACTTTTATCACAGTGGTTAAAAGTTAACATTGGGCCAAGACTATTCATTCTAGATTTGTTTTTTCTCCAACTGAATTCAAATCTCACCAGTGCCATCTCACACACAGGACACACTGTGCACAGGGCAACCAGCACATTCTTACACTGCTTAAGTGTGTGCATGTGAATATTGTAAAAGGAAATCTTTCATCAAGTTGAAAGACAGATAGATTTGTCTTCAATAAATACTGGAATGTTCTGTTACAAATGTCCAAAATGGAGAAAATCTTCCAATATTGTTTGCTAATTTTTCCTTACTTGGACCCAATGAACTTCACTGCTTACAGTTACAGGAAGCTTTAAGGATCTTAGAGTGAAAAATATATTTTACTTTCCGGTCTGGAGAACATACAAACCAAACTGTTCAAAACTATTTGATGGAAATTTCACAGACTGGGAGAAATAGGGAGGAGGAAGTAAGCCAATAAACGACATGGATAAGAACTGGGGAGAAAATGCACATTCCACTAGTTGGAGAACAATCCCAAGTGAAGTCTCTGTGCAAGTGAAAGGAACCCCCTAGCTTTTTCAAACAACTCACTACAGAAGTGTGCAAAGCCAAACTGACTGCTTTTGTTATTTCTCTTGACCACAGTGAGTCAGCTGTGGTTCTGCAAGTTTCTGATAATTTGAACCCACTATTGCCACAAGCTGTCTCAGCATGCAAATAATTACAGGGACAAACTGCCAACGTTTAATGAATAATCATACTTTCGGCATGACTCTTTCCAAGATTAGGATGGGCTACAAGCACAGTTGGAAGTTTGGCTGATATACACAAGGAAAGAATTAGTCTCATTTGTTTGTTTTCTATAGTCTGTATCAAGGCTACAACTATTCCTGACTTCTTGTTCATTCTCCCTCATCTCTCAGACATTTCCACCAAAGAGGCGAGTGAGACAGACCAATGCTGCAGTGAAAGCAACTGCTTGAACGTGTAATAGCAGCTGGGGTAACCGGCTGTGATATTTCCTCCCACTGTTACCGTCACTTGACGTGGTCACATTGCCATTAGGACCCAGTCTTCAAAAGAAGAAAATCCTTTCTCATGATTAGATGACTGGAATTAAAGTGATCCAGTTAAAAATAAATCGAATACTTTTTAGACCTCAGTGTGTATTTATTACTTTATTCTTTCATAGAATATGGGCTTAACTGGCAAAACCATTTACTGCCCATCCCCTAAAGTAATTGGTTTATTCAGCGATCTCAGAGGGTAGTTAAGTGCTCTCGAATCACATGTAGATCAGACCAAGTACGGATAACATATTTCCTTTTCTAAAGGGTATTAGTGAACCATCTGATTTTGAGCGACCGCTGGAGGCCAGTTTTCAATTCCAGAATTTTTACTAATTGAATTTAAATTCCATGAGCTGTTGTGGTGGAATTTAGAGTCATATAATCTGGAAACACTAGGTAAAAACAATGACTGCAGATGCTGGAAACCAGATTCTGGATTAGTGGTGCTGGAAGAGCACAGAAGTTCAGGCAGCAACACACCTTTTGGCCCAACTTGCTGACCAGGTTTCCTCAAGTAAACTAGTCCCATTTGTCTACATTTGGCCCATATTACTCCTATCCACGTACCTGTCCAAATGTCATTTAAATGTTATAATAGCACACGCCTCTACCAGCTCCTCTGGCAGCTCATTCCACATATGCACCACCCTCTGTGAAAAAGTTGACCCTAAGGTCCCCTTTCAATCTTTCACCCCTCACCTTACGGTGGCACAGTGGTTAGCACTGTTGCCTCACAGCGCCAGAGACCCGGGTTCAATTCCCGACTCAGGCGACGGACTGTGTGGAGTTTGCACGTTCTCCCCGTGTCTGCGTGGGTTTCCTCCGGGTGCTCCGGTTTCCTCCCACAATCCAAAAATGTGCGGGTCAGGTGAATTGGCCATGCTAAATTGCCCGTAGTGTTAGGTTAAAGGGGTAAATGTAGGGGTATGGGTGGGTTGCGCTTCGGCGGGTCGGTGTGGACTTGTTGGGCCGAAGGGCCTGTTTCCACACTGTAAGTAATCTAATCTAATCTAATCTAATCTAATCTAAACCTTAAACGTATGTCCTCTAGTTTTTGACTCCCCTGCCCTAGGGAAAAGACCTTGGCTATTCACCTTATCTTTGCCCCTCGCATAACGTCTGAACAGGTATTCCCAGAACATTAGCCTAGGTTTCTGGATTACAATCCAGTGGCATTACCACTACACCACTGCCAACTCTAACACTGATCACCCCCACCTTAAACAGGGTAATTCATTGATGATTTGCAGAGTTTTCAGTTTCATTTGCAACTCCCTAGATACAAGTGGCAATATCCACACTGATATGAGACTAGTAACATTTGAGTCACACAAATGCCAGGAAATGGCAATCTAAAAACAAGAGGCAACCTAATCATCTCCCCCCCCCAGCATTCAACATTGTTAAATTCTCTACCACCAATATCCTGTCCATCACCATTGAACAGAAACTTAATTGTATAATACAGAGCAATGAGTATAGGGGTTGGGAGGTCATGTTGCAGCTGTACAGGACATTACTTAGGCCACTTTTGGAATATTGGGGGGAATTCTGGTGTCCCTGCTATAGGAAGGATGTTGTGAAACTTGAAAGGGTAGAGAAAGGATTTACAAGGATGCTGCCAGGGTTGGAGAATTTGAGCTATTGGGTGAGGCTGAACAGGCTGGGGCTGTTTTCCCTGGTGCGTCATAGGCTGAGGAGTGACCTTACAGACGTTTATAAAATCATGGATAGGGTGAATTGACAAGGTCTTTTCCCTGGGGTGGGGGAGTCCAGAACTACAGGGCATAGGTTTAGGGTGAGAGGAGAAAGATTTAAAAGGGAACTAAGGATCAACTTTTTCGCTGAGGGTGGTGCGTGTGTGCAATGAGCTGCCAAAGGAAGTGGAGGAGACTGATACAATTACAGCATTTAAAAGGCATCTGGATGGGTATATGAATAGGAAGGGTTTAGAGGGATATGGGCCAAGTGCTGGCAAATGGCACTAGATTAGGTTAGGATATTGGGTCAACATAGACAAGTTGGACCGAAGGGTCTGTTTCCATTTCAATGTGCCTGTTTTCATACATCTCTATGACTCTATATAAATACTCCAGCTACAACAGGTCAGAGATCATTAACTCGCCTGTGACCCCCATCTATAAAAGGCACAAGTCAAGAATGTGTTAGGTTCTAAACTTTTGTCTGACAAGTGCATTTCCAACACATGTAGCTCAACACCATCTGGCCAAGGCAGCCACTTGACTGGCACACCGTTCATAAACTTAAACATTCACTGCCTTCACTGGTGGCACCCAGTGGTACCAGTGTGCCACATATTAGGCACATTGCATATATGTATATATACAAAGGCTCCTTTGACAGAATCTCCAAGCTTGCAACCTCTACCACATTTTCCTTCAGGCTGCAAACATTCGTTAATTGGAAAGATATTGTGGTTCCTTTTTAGGTCAGTCAAAACCCTGGGCTTCCTCTCTCACAACATTTTGGGGACATCAACTAGAGATTTAGAATGGCAGTTCAACATAGAGGGATGGATAATAAATGCTGGCCTTGCTGAAGCCCAGATCTCAGAAAAATCAAAAACAATTATACAAAAGGAGAAAATATACCTGGGGGAACACTTTCAACCTATCGGCATTCACATGTGCTGATGTTTCCCACCTGAAAACCCATGGCTTCAATGTAGTTGTTTCTCCTACTCCTGACATGATCTGCCTACATAGAGAGATATTCTGAGCCTCACTTTCGCCCTGTTAGAGCAGCAGCCAATGTTCAGCCAGAGCAACCGGAAGCCTTGAAAATCTCTCAAGTTGACAGCGTGTTTTCCAAACTTTATTAACATATAGCAATAAATGGGAGGTACAAAGACAAAACTGCAGGACACCGAGCATGTTCTCCATGCTGGACCCAAAGCAGCAGCATCTAGGGAATCAATTATACTGAACTGTGTCCAATAGTAAGAGGACTGGAAGGGCCTTTGTGACTAGTACCACTCTGCGTTGGCCATGCAAGTCACTGCTTATTGTTTCAATTACTTTGCTGCAGTGATTTAACAAGCATTAGCCAGCAGCAACGGTCTACGTGCACTCAAGACATGATTAATAATATTGTTCTACAAAGTTTATCCAACTCCAGCTGCTGAAGGCTGAGTAACAATATCGATGCTGTTCCCCAAGGTTCGCGTTGTGACCCACAGCACTATTACAGACAAAAGAATAGTTAAAACCTTGCGTCTGATCAACAGCATATTGCCTGTGATACAGATGCAAAGCAACCTGTATGATTCAGAGTTGCTACACTCTGAAATTGAGTAAGAGCATAATCAGGACATGATTATGAAAGTTTCTAAGGGTTACGTCAGAAGATGAGGTCGCAAGTGCAAAAGAAGATGGAAATAATTTAATATTCAGTCCTTTCAGTGAAGGGACTTTTTGAGTGTTAAGAGGAGCAACAATATACAAAGTTTGGCTAATACCAAATATACATTCGGTGGTGTCATGTCAGAAATAATACAGCCTGTTACACCACAGCTGCAATAAATAATGTCAAGCTTATCCTTTTGTTAAAATTATCAGCTATTACTCAGTTGGTTATTGGTCAAAGCCCCATGAAAATAAAAAGGGACAAAAAGCAGACATCCATGTATTTTTAAAAATATTCTTTCACAGGATCTGACTGTCACTGGCAGGATCAGAATTCGTTGTCCATCTCAAATGCCTTGAACTGAGTGGCTTGATAACCCATTTCAGAGGACAATTAAGAGTCAACCACACTAATGTCACATGTAGGCCAGACCAGGTAGATAGCAGATTTCATTCCCTAAAAGAACATGAGTGAACTGGATGGGTTTTTTATAATATTTATAATCATTAATAATCTCAGTCACCACTGAATTTATTAACTGAATTTTAAATTCCGTCGGCTGCCAAGATAGGATTTCAACTCATGTGTCCAGAGTATTTTAGCAGGTCCCTCTGGTTTCTCATCCACACATCCAGAAGAGTAGTTTCTGCTTAAAAGGCACATTTATATCACTGACATGTTTCTTGACATCAAGCTAATAGTAATGTTCTGTTCACATGACTATCCTCTATTGCTAGGTTTTGATTCAGCAGGTGGCAGGGAAGTTAAGTGCTACTCCCCTTACCAGTACCTCATCCACATCAATGTGTCTTTTCAGTGCCAAAGAAACAAACTTCACTGCAACAAGTCCCATCTGAATGGATGACTGGCTTTTTTTCTACAGATCAATGGTACATTTCCTGTTTAGTCAATGGTTAAAATATGATAACTATTTCTATAGTAAATGACAAGGTCAACTTTACAGCAGCAAGGCTGCACAAGACTGTCATATTCTTCCACTTGAATGGAGCAAGTGTGTGTACGATGATGAAAGCTCCCAATGGTCTACAGATGGAAAAATCGAACCGATGAGCAGAATTCAAAGGCTTAGCTTTATTCACTACTTATCATAGAAAATCAGCCAAGATCCTACTGAATGGTGGAATATACTTGAGGGGCTGAATGAATGATTCCTGCTCATTTGTACATTCGTATGATCTACAGAAGTTGCTCCATGAACTTTAATGTTAGAAACCACATTAAAAAAGGACGTTGTGAATTGAAATCACTCCATGATAAAGTCATGCAGCATCACTGAGGAGTACACAACGTGGCATGGACTCAATTGCCTAAACAACTTTTTTTGTGCTTTAAAAGATTCCATCAATCATTCTTGTTTAATACCCTCTTCAACATACCCCCACCTAATGACCAACTCTCGACAGTTTTCCAGGTCATTTGAAGGCATCAACTCCCAAAAAATTTCAATGGTGCTGTTCAAGGCTACAATCAAAACCTTGAAGGATTCAGCATTCGTTGGGAAGGAGATACACAAAAATGTTTTGAATTGCCTTCTTTTGGAATAAAATCTTGCACCCAGATTCACAAATTATACCCATTCCTCCTGAAACCACCCTATCAACCTCACCTTTGAAAAACACATTTGATAAATACCAGCCACTGCATAATATGCATAAAACCTATAGAAAGAGCTTTTAAATCACATGATAGTACATTCCAAGCATCAAAATAACCTCCAAATCATTATCTTTCCTGTAATTTCTTTAGAAGCATTGTGGCAGTGAGAAATAAAGCTGTAATTAAATTTGCAGGTTCAGGTGACTTCATTCAGGGAATCAAAACTCCAATTACAACCTTTGTGTTGGTACATCTACCAAATAGTTGCTATGTACGAGTATACAGGCTGTTTGGTACACTTGCATTCAGAATTTAAAAGCTTCACATATAACCTTAAAGAGCATTAACAGTTGTAAATTAGCAAAGAATTGTTAAATTGAGAAGCTTTTTAGACTTAAGACTTTGTTACCCCTGCGGGTCCCCTCCAACAGGTTCACCTAAGCTCTGTGCTTTTACCCAACATTATTCAGTATTTTTCTTCCAAGAAGTGCCTGCTAAATTAATTTGACAATAATAATCAAATTCTCAGGCCCCACCCCATAAGCAGCTGGTCAATCATTACTGCCACAAAAAGAACTGTAGGCATGTGTGTAAAGGGAGACCCCAATAGGACTATACCTTCAATTCGCTTTAAGTAAAAGAGAGATGTCTCAAACAAGGTGATGACGCAGGCAATGGAAAAAGCAAAGAATTGAGCAGGGCTGGTGAACTAACACTAATACAGGCTCCCACTGTTGTGTTGAGCTGCAGGATTTAAGCATCTTTTCCTTTGGATGGTTCTGCAATCAGTACTTTGCTGGAGTTGCATATCTAATTTCTGCACTATGGACAAGAGACAAGTAACCACTACTGCCGGTGTCAAACGAACCCATAATCCAAGTGATCATGAATTGATGGGTCAGGTAGCATGCCTCCAATGAAGTCTCAATGTACAGGAAAGTGCAGAAGTAAATACCAATTACAGCAGCACCATCTCTAACAATGTTGCTCCAGAATGAGCACAGCCATAATCTCTCTCAACACAAACAGCATGTACCACAACAGCTGAACATTCCTACTTAGTGTTAACATAATATCAAGAACTATTATGTTGAGCCAATGTACTATTCTGCTTTGAAATAATACCAAACATGTAACAAATAATCTGTAATTATCAGCTACCACAGGGATAGTTTGGAAACATTTTTGGAAATGATCTTACCATGGAGTAAACTCTTTCCCATGATTTCAAATTCATTCACATTAATTCAAACAAATGCATGGGAACACAACGGTTCTTAAAGATAGGGAATGTATTAAATAAAAAGGGACATATTTTTAATACAAGTTTATACAGTTAAAACCCTCTGCAGCCTCTAATAGAAGTTAAAATAATTCTGGAAAACAATTTCTACTGACTCTGGCGGATCAGACAAACAATATACACTAACCACATTATCAAATTTCAAACTGAAATCAACACGAAATTGCAATTCACTTCCTAGTAATCCCTTCTTGTATTAAGGGAAAAGGACAAAGCTAAGACATTGATATGAAAATCCAGTCAAAGGACTTTGGATAAAAGCCTGAATAATACTGAAGAATTGAATACAACGTACGTGATCTAATTCACAAAAGAATGAATTATAGAAGAAGTGACAGTACAAATGTTTAGATTATACTGAACTGAAACAGGAACAAGGGGAGTTAGCATCCAAAGTCCGTACCACCATTCAAATGGAGCATGGCTGACATGTACCTTAATTCCCCTTCTGCATTTTTTCTTCTATCTCCCACATGCATGCCTACAAAGTTTTAGTGATAGTGAAGTCTTGACAGCTTCATTATATCAGTAAGGGTGATGATATGAAACAGGTATACCATGGGTTCCCCCCCCATGCTCTGTCCTACCCCAATCCAAGTCAACAGAATCATGGCTGATGATCTCCTTGAAATCCACCTACAACCCTTTAAGAGAAGAACTTTCTCGTCTGAATCTGAATGGTTGACCTTGCATTCTAAGATTGTGACAACGTTCTAGATTCCTTGAACAGGGAACATTTTATCATCATTTCTTCTGTCAACAATCTTTGCATGTGTATCAATGAGATGACCTTCCATTCTTCTACACTCCATGTAGCACAGGCCGAGTCAAGTTAAACTTCTCACGAGAGAAAAAGAATGCAACTAGATTTCTGCTATCCTCATCTGAGTAACTACCATGTCAACGACCTTGCTCCATTACGGAGTTTACGAACTCTTGCTCTGAACTCCCCAACTAAAGAAAATAGATTTTCCATATTCACCTTTGAACACTTGAAACACTCAATCACACTCTTCAATTTTCTAAATGGAAAGTTATACAAATCAACGTTCTGAAAGATGTCCTGAAATTTTAACACATTAATGCTCAATGTCATTCGCATATTTGTTTTATTATTACATTTCTGACAAAAGAAACTGTACAAGGTCAGCTGCCAGCAGTATATATTTCCAATAAGAAAAGTTCACCTATTATTTTAACAGAACCTTGTAATTTACAAGTTACTTTAATTAATCCTAAGCATGTCTTTTGTTAAGTATAATTCAAAAAGGAATGGCCAGGCATCAATATTACACACATGCTCAGCACTTCCTTCAGGAAATTCTCTTCAACAAGTTGCAAGTGAGGGTGGTCTCTATATCAATGCTGAGCAAACAGTGAAATATATTTTTGTGTGTCACACCACAAAGGCACTATGTGCCAATTTTAGATGCCAGAACAGCACCACATATCAATTACCAGATTTTACTCAGTCCAGCATGAAATATGAAGGTAACCTTTCAGAGGATGAATGGCATGGAATTTAAGTTCACAAAGAAAATCAAACATTGAGGGCAGTACAAGCAGCATAATATTAAATTCCACCAAAGGCTATTTCTTCCCCTCAAGAATTTTTCTGTGGAGTGGCACAGTAGTTAACATTGCTAGGGAGGGGTTTGATTCCAGCCTTGGATAACTGATTGTGTTGTGCTTGCACATTCTTCCCATATCTCATAGGTTTCCTCCAGGTGCTCCAGTTTCCTCCCCCAGGTTAGGATGGACTGGTCATGTTAATTTGCCCCCAGTATCCAGGGATGTGCAGGCTAGGTGGATTAGCCCTGGGAAATACAGGGTTATAGGAATAGAGGGGAGGTGGGAGTCTGGATGGGATACTCATTGGTCAGTGTGGGCTTGATGGGCTGAACGGCCTGCTTCCACACTTTAGGGATTCTATGATTCTATAACTCTATACATTCCTACCTGGTGGTGTCTGAGAAGTTCTTTCACTGGAAGGTGGCCTGTCTCTCCTTATTAACCTGTTCGGCACGCCATCCTGAGAGACATTAAGTTCAGGACTGTCAGACTGCTTCTTTCGCCCCATGCCACTAGACAGTTTGCTTGGCTTGTAGCTTCCTATTACACTTGTAAACAGATTGGTATGTTCTTCACTGATGTTTGATTCTGAACTGGGCATGTACCGCTCTGAACATGAACCCACTGACCCATCTGTACAGTCTATTTGGAGAGGAGTCTGCAA
The DNA here is from genome assembly GCF_037043375.1 of Chiloscyllium plagiosum. NCBI lineage: Eukaryota > Metazoa > Chordata > Chondrichthyes > Orectolobiformes > Hemiscylliidae > Chiloscyllium > Chiloscyllium plagiosum. Next base: position 48,318,903 of record NW_028270188.1, read on the forward strand.
TCCTACAGAAATGGAACCATGCTCTGTTGAGTCCCTTCGGGCCCACTGATCCCCTCTACTCAATAAGCCTTTTGATGAGCTCAAGTGGGAGTACGGCATATGGCACCTGTGTTTGTCTTTGTGTTTATGTCTTTCTGACATGGCTTCCTTCCCGTATGTATACCGTCGTAACAATGAAGGATTAACCGTTAAGCCATCCACAGATGGCGCAGTCTGTTCAGAGGAACGATGCTCCCGATGCTTGTGTCGATGCTTATGCTTATGCTCATGCATCCAACTGTAAGCCATTTCTGCTGGAATGCTGGCATAAGTGCCCATAGACAGGAGAGAGGTCCGACTGCCAGCCAAGAAAGCCTCTGGTCTCAGAAGTCTGTGTTTCTTTTTATGGTACTTGTTGGGGTTCAGAAGCAAGTGACCAGTATGCATATATGAGGGAGGTGGCATTGTGCTGCTCAGGGAAGGGGGAGGAGGAGGGGGTGGTGGATATAGTGTTGGAGGATAACGAGCATAATAACCTAACCCCAGAGGGCCTGCTGAAACTGGGGTTGGAGAGTAAGGCATACTGTATGAAGGAAAGAAGCCACCGTTTGCAAGAGGAAAACCCAGGCTGTGGACAAAAGGGACTTCAGCCATTGCGTCTCGCATTTTTGGAGGCCTTCCCCTCTTCTTCTTCAGTTCGGGCTTTCGGACATAGTGCATAGGGTCAAAGGGGAAAGGTGGATGGGTGTAAAAGCTGCCAAAGTTGATTCGGAAGATAGAAGGAAGGATATCCCTTGGGATATAGTGATGACTTCGATGGGTTATTCTCAATTCACTCCAGCTGGTTATTAGTTCCTCCAGTTCAGCTAGAAAATTAGGGTCTTCTTTGCTCCTCAGCTGTAAATACTTCTTTTTCCGTTTCCTTTTCTGCCGCTTAAGTTTGTCATAACTAAGATAATCATGTGTTCTACGTTTGCATTTGTGTTTATGTTTCTCTTTCAGCCCAGTTAAAACAGCTGCACTCTCAGGAGGTATTACAGAGACATGATCAAAGGAGTACCTCCGTTTCCTCGGTCCACAGAACTTCTCAGCCCTATCTGATGTGCTGTTGTTGTCTGTCCCGATGCCACTGTCACTTGGAATGGTCTCCTCGCTATGCGACTCACTAATGGGTGAAGGAGTGGCCTCCTTCAATGATGTCAGCTCACACAAATGAGACGGGGAGTTTGGCAGCAACGTTGGGGGTGAAAGCTTCCTGCGTCCTTTGGAGACCTTCCGCATTGCGAGTGTCTGCATCATATTGCCTTTACTTCCGTGCAGATTTGGCACTGGGGTTGGTTCAATAAACCCAGCATCACTGCTGACAGGACTCTGACTTCCACTCACCCCTGATGACTGGGAATAAGTTGGTGAAGGCAGGACATCAGGAACATTTACAACTGCTGACTGTGAGAAGTTTGGAAGGACTTGCCCGAGTGTTGTAGTGGGTGTTGGTGATGTCATCTTATTATCAATAGACAATGAGCTACTTAGAAATGGACCATCTAATGAGATTTTGGGCTTTCGGCCCCTTTTCTTGCCTATGTAAATAGTTCCTTTTTTACTAACATTAATTTGTTGGCCCAACTTGGAGCCAAATGTGGCAGTGAGAGTTGAGACGGTATTATTGAGTTTTGATTGCACTTTCCCTTTACTACTAGATCCATTTGCACTCAAAAGGATCTGGTTCAGAAGCTTTTTCCTTTTCAGCGTTTTCATTTTGTTGATCTTTTTGATAAATTTCTTGTCTAAAAGTGTTTTCATTAATTGCCTCTTCCCTTTCTTCATAGATTTGGAATCTGTTTCACTCCCCAGTTCAATGCCATCACCAGAGGTTATTTTCTGCACATGTTCTACTGGCTTATTCTTTACTTCACTTGTGTCAAGCCCTCTGTGCTGTGCAACCTCTGATTCAGTCTCCAAACTATCTGGAACAGTTAACGGCGTTGAGAGGAGTGAGGCAGGCACTACAGCTTTGGCTGTGGACATCAGCTGCTTTTTAGGCCGTCCCCGCCTTCGTTTTTCTGGAAGAGAGTCCTCAAAACTTGGACTGGGTACAATTTCAGTTTCTGGTTGAAGGATAGGAGGTTCTTTCTCCCTAATAAATTCTTTCGTCTTTGACATCACTGAAAATACTTTGGAAGCAGGAATCTTTAAAGTCCTACGTGGAGGCTCTTCAAGTAGTGGCATAGGGTCAGGTTTGGCTCTGCTTCTTTTTGATTTATGAACATTTAAATTACCACTTAATGACTGGGAGTCTTGAGAACCATTTTTAGAGACTTTATCGTCATGATGAGCTTGCAGTGATATAAAATGTCTCCCACTCTCAGCTTTCTGGGGTAGTGGTGGTGAAATGCAAGCTTTAGTTAACTTTGGCAGTCGGGGCTTAATGATTTTCGTTTCAGTTAAAACTGGTGAAAATCCTGTGTTTCTGATCATTTGAGCCTGGTCACTATGCATTTTCTGTTCTGTTCTATATGTAGCGGTTTTCAATAGCCCGGATGAGACTATGGATGGAGGCAAACATTCACCAAAAGCAGCAACAGTGCTGCTGCTACTTGTAACCACTTTCATTCGCGGTCTCTTGCCTTTCCTTTTGTTTACAGGTTTAAGCTGGAGAGAATTAGGGACTGGACAGTTTTGGTACGTCCTTTGTAGCTGTTGATGGGCCACTCTCAGCGTGCTAGGCTTGAATGAGGATTTGTTGTTCAGGATGCTTTTGAAGCTAGCCACAGTGCTCCCAACAGAACTCGAAGAGTCAGTTTTAGGCACTGGAGAAGATCCCAATTCACGACTTCCCCCTGTTAGTTGAGTGAAAGCCTTCATGCTATCCAAACGTGGTGGCTGCAAACCACTTTCACTCATGCGCTCAACTGTCACAGATTCTGCACTGAAGCTGTGAGCATGCAGCTTGAAACCGAAGTGAAGGGGTAGGTTGCTCGATGCTGGCTGACTTTCAGTTGTTGGTTTGCTGTCTGACTCTGAAATGACCAAGACTGGGTCAGGTTCTAACTGAGGAGGAGGAGGAAACACAGTACTTCTGTTTACTGAAGCTGCAGGCCCTGCTGGTGAAGGTGCAGATGGGGTCCCTTCCACCCCTGCACCACTGGTGGACCTCCGCCCATAGATGTCCGTGCTAGTTGTAGTTCTATGGTCTGTTGAAGTGCAATTTATTGTAGGTTGCTTATCTAGTTTCGGGATCATGTGCTCTGCTTTTTCTGAAGGTGGGGGCCTATCATGCCGGGGTGAGATTCCTTCACTACACAACACTGCATCGTGCCCCGGAGAGTCTTGCCTTACCAATGCTTTCTCTAGAGTGGATTCCTTATTTGTTTGCATTAAAACAGTCTTGCCACAAGTTTTACTGTGGACAATGTCCTTTGTACATTGTGGAGCCTCCTGCTCAGTTAAGTTCACACTCTTGTAATCTACGTAGTTTGGAGTGCTCAAGTGCTCCTTAACTGAACTGGCAGCAGCAAGGCTAGCTTTCAGCTGACCCAAGTCTTTGTTCATCACCATCCCGTTGCCAGCTCCTTGCTTCCTAAACTTAGTTCTGGAAGACTTTGATGCAGGACAGGTATTTTTTAGCATTGCTGATTTCTCAACCAAAGATGCTTCACCATTCATTTGTCCTTGTTCTTTTGTGTCAGCATTTCGCATGTTTCCCATGCTACACACAGCAGCTTTACTACATTCAGAGTGTTCCAAACTCGAAGGAAGGGGGTTTCTCACGTCACCACCTGTTTGTAGGTAGCGATTTTCCTCCACTGAAGGTTCAACCGTCTTTATTTCTTCACTTTTCTTGTGCAACTTCAGAGAACCCTGTGTACATTGCAGAAAAAAAAAGAAATGGTCACATGAGGCTCTTCACCTGATAGAAGCAGAGTCTAGTGTTTCTGTTCATTGATAAAATCTATTCAAAAATTACAATTGTTACCCAATATTCCCAACTAACATTGCCCATTTTGAAAATTCCCTTAATTTCAAAGCAATGCCAGCAAAAATTGCTGAAAAATAAATGATCAAAGGGTTAACTCAGTGCTGTCTGTAAGATGGACATACAAAGGATAACAACTAAAATATAACAGACCTCAGATGGAACCAAAGCAATACTGGGCAATATATCTTAAGATTTAAATAATTAAAAAAGGATCGTAACATTAGAAATGCTTCAAAGGCAACTTTTGTTGACAGTACTGGTTGAAGATATTAAATGAAACTTTTAAATCTGAATCTTGATTACTGGACTGAGGTGAATATGATTTCCTCCTAACTTGGGTCTTGGATTTTTCTTTGACATTTTGTACCAAAAAGGAACAAGTAAATAGTGAACAGTGAAGCCAGCATTAAGAAAAAAGGATTAATTTGACGTGGAGTGCCATTGTTGGATTGTGGTGGACAAAGTCAGAAGTCACACGACACCAGGTTATAATCCAACAGTTGTATTTCAAATCACAAGCTTTCGGAGTGCTGCTCCTTTGTCAGGTGAAGATCAATTTGAGAAGATCAAAGCTACAGTCTTTGTCCTTCATGACGTACTTTCCCCTCCCCTTCAAATTGATCAGACAGTTCATGACCTCCAGCATTCCATTTGACACTGAGCTGAGCATGTGACCTTACACTCTCTCCATTACAAAGAACCCTCAATGGTATGACCTGACTCAACAAAACTGCTAAAGGTTCTCGTCCATTTGTGCGTAACCACCAAATTTATTCCAATGTTCTCCTGGCTGACATTCCTTTCCAAAGCCAGTAAACATTAGCTCACGCTGAACTGCATTGCCTGTTTCCTATTCCACATCATCTCCCACTCATCTATCTGATCTCCACTCGCTCCCTTCTATTTCTCAATGCTTTAGATTCCATCCTCACAAATACATCAATGGCCTTATTGCTCCCTATCACTGTAACCTTCACTGTGTACAATCTTATTCCAAAATTTGCAGTGCTGTGAATCCACCAATTTCATTTTCTTTGCAATTCATTATGAGGTGAAGAACACACATAAACCTCCACCAACCACGTGCGTTATCAAGGCTGCTCAACAAAAGAACACAGTTATGTGCCACAGCACAAAATACATTATATTCCATTCAAAGCCAAAGCATTGCGTAAGAAGAAGAAATATTTGCTGAACAAGCCTGTCATATTGCAAGAATAGTTTAAAGCCCACAACGTCTGCAGCAGCTGGCTGATTAAAAAAAGACAAATGTCTGTGGCAGGTACATCTTCAATTCATACAGCTGAAATGATCTTTCTACACCAGGGGGCATTTGACATGCCTCAGTATTGCTATGTTCAGTAATCAGTTTTCATAGTCATACTCTTGATTCCAAACCTGAATGGTAGCACAACACTAAAATCCTGCTTCACAACTTTGAAGTAATTGATCTTAGGCTATCTTTGCCAATTCACAAAGGAAAAGATTTTCCTAGCTGGTAGATCCACGACTGAATAGTAGATATTTTAAAAGATTTGTCTAGTAATTGATAGCATAGATTACAGTCAATGAGTTCCACGCAGAAACATCTGTCTAGTAATTACTATTGCAGAATTTCAACTTGGCCCACAAGTTACCATGCACATAAAAATCTCTCTGCTTGTATACCAAATAAAAAGAACATTTGTGGAGATAAGCACCTTCCCAGAAAGAGAAATGGGGGAAAAATAAGTCACATCTTACTTTTCCTCACATTCAAATTTCACATTTCCTCCACATTTAGAACTCTTATGTTCCTCTAACACAGTCCCTACTCTGTTTGCCCTTATCCCCTGTTATGCGAATGAGAAGTGGACCACTCAGCCCCTTGAGCCTGCTTCCCCCCTTTCCACAAGATCAAGGCTGATTTGGTTCTTATACATTCCCACCAACCCCAATAACCTTTTGCCCTGAGCTTATCGAGAATCTACAAACCTCTGGCCTTCAAAAGTCTCAACTTACAGGACCTTGAGGAGGAGAATTCCAAAGATTCCCGATTATCTTTGAGATGAAATTTCTCCTTAAATGGGCAACCTTTTTTTTTTTAAAAATAATGACCCCTAGATCCAGACAGCTGCGTCTTCAGCTGCCTGGGTCTTAAGTTCATCTGTCACTATCTGTCCACCTCCTTTAAGACTCTCCACAAAGCATACCTTTCAACCCAAGCTTTATCGCATCTTTTGTAATATCCTTTCTTTGGCTGGATGACAATTCTTGGCTGTTTGTCTTTCTGTTCACCATCCTACATTAATAGAAGTCAATGCTCTGCTTAGTACCATCAGAACTGTTCCTGTTTGCTCCGATAATATTTGTAATCTCCCCCCTCTCCCAGTGCTCAAGGATTTGCAGTCCCAATTTTACCTGATACCTACTCAGTCTCATTAGTTGGCCCAAAGAAAAAAAAACACTCTCTCCAAAAAAAAGTTAAATTTTCCAAGAGATCAAAGCTATAAGTAAAAACGGAGTTCTTATTTTGGACAATAGCTGAAAAGTTCTGTTTTGAAAGTGAAAAGGTGAAACTGAAGACAGGAATAATGGGATACTAGTAAAATGTAAACTTATGTTTCAAGTGATGTCATGACATACTGGATGAGGTCGTCCAAGGCAGAGCAATGGTTTCAGAGGCAGGAGAAGAGGCTTCTTCAAAACATCAGTGCCAGCAATTAAGGTTTCTAGGGCTCGCTTCAATGCGATGGACACTTATGTTTACATTCTGAATGACAGGCCAGTCACACATTGCAGAAACCATAAACACATCACACATGATAATATGATTACTGTAAGCCCCATAAAACAAGTACCGTAGGACTTTGCATGCCCACAGGGCCATTCCGAGTCTCATTTTCCTCCTTGCCAAGAACCAACCTCTCTCATTTGTTTCCTCTCCATCTACACAATGCCCCATTTCTAATTTTTTCATGTCCTCTTATCAACCAGCAAGTACTGAAAGGGAGAGGATAGTATGCTCAATTGTGTCAAACAAATGCAACAGTCAAGGAATACATTGAGACTGGCGATTTTCAACAAAACTGTGAATGCTTTAAAACTCTTAAAGACAAAATGACAATCGTTTCTGGATGAAGCAGAAGAGCAAAATAAAATGTAAAAGGAATAAAAAAAGCAATAATAAGTAGTAAAATATAGCAGTTTGGAGATCAGAAAAAAAATAAGTGCTGGAGAAACTCAGGTTTGGCAACATCTGTGGAGAGAAAAACAAGAGTTAATGTTTCAAATCTAATATGGTTCTTCAGAAATTTGCAAAAGGCATCTGACATGCGATGCAAAAGGTCTGCTACCAAATTTAAATCCATGTGATTAAATAAACAAAAGGCAGTGTGGGTTCAATATTGGCTTAGTGACCAAAAGCAGAGTGTAGTGGTCAACTACTCTTTATCTGGCTGGTGGAACATATAGTAATTCTCAGGAGTTGAGATTAGGGCTATTACCTGCATCATGAAATGCAGTGGTTTCATGATTTGAACTTCAAAATGCAAGACTTCATTTTATAGTTTTCAAAAAAAAAGTAGTAAACAATATGGAAGACAGTTAAGGGAAAGACATAGGCTGATGAAATGAATGAACGCCAAATTAATGTGGATAAGTGTACAGTCATATTTCAATAGAATGAACCAAGAGAGCCAACATAAATGAACTGCAGCGTTTACAAAGACCGCACAGGAATAAAGTAACTTTTTTGTGGGAGTGTGGGTAGCAGAATAAGATGAGAGAAAGTGTTTTTTTTAAAGTCTCCTGGGGTTTGTTAATAGAGCAATATAGAGTACAAAAGTAAGTTATTGTGACCCTTTATAAATCCTCGCTTTCTTCAGAATAGGGCACAAGATGTTCAAGGATATTACAGGATAAAGGAGGCTAGACTTCAGAATTATCTTTGGAAAGATTGTGTTTCTGACAAATGTCAGTGTCATAGAGGGTCAACACCATCATGTTGATAGGCAGGAAGAGATAACCTGTACAAAGAGAGCTATTTACATGATAGCAAACACTTAGTCAAGGGTAGGGCAATAAGGTAACTGAAGGAGTTGGAAGTAGGCAAAATGTTATTTGTTTAGGATTCAGTAGAAGAGATACAGAAAAACATAATAAATAGGAGCAGGAGTTGCCTATCTAGCCCTTTGAGCCTGCTCAGTCAATCAGGGCTGATCTTTGTGTGGCCTCAGCTCTACTTACCTGCTCTCTCACCATAACCCTTAATTCTCTTACGGTTCAAAAAATCTTAGCTTTAAAAATATTTATTGAGGAAGCCTCAACTACTTCACTGGGCAGGGAATGCTATAGGTTCACAGCCCTCTGGGTGAAGAAGCTCCTTCTTAATTCGGTCCTAAATCTGCTCCCCCTCACTGAGGCTATGCCCTCTTGCCCTAGTTTCACCCGCCAGTGGAAACATCCTTCCCTACTTCTGTCTTATAGAAACGTAAAACTTTGAAGGGAGTAGTTAAGATACCCCCGCATTCTAAATTCCAATCAAAATAATCCCAGTCTACCCTCAGAAGTCAAACCCCTCAACTTCAGAATCAACCTAGTGAACCTTCTCTGCACCCCCTCTAGTGCCAGTACATCTTTTCTCAAGTAAGGAAACCAAAACTGCACACAGTTCTCCAGGTGCAGCCTCACCAGCACTCTGTAGAGTTGAAACATAACCTCCCTGCTTTTAAACTCAATCCCTTTAGCAATGAAGGGCAAAATTCCACTTGCCTTCCTAATTACCTGCAGACCAACCTTCTGCGATTCATGCACAAGGACACCTAGGTCCCTCGGCATAACATTCTGCAATGTTTTACCATTCAAGTAACAGTCCTTTTTACTGTTAATCCTACCAAAATGGATGACTTCATATTTATTAACATGGTACTCCATCTGCCAGACCTTTGCCTACTCACAAACTATATTCCTCTGCAAAGTTTTACAGTCCTCTGTATGCTTTGCTCTGCCACTCATGGATGTAGGTTTGCTCGCTGAGCTGGAAGGTTCACTTTCAGACGTTTCATCACCAGACTAGGTAAAATCATCAGTGAGCCTCCGGATGAAGCACTGGTGGCATGGCCCGCTTTCCATTTGTGTTTTGGTGATGTCATTTCCTGTTATTTTTTCTCAGGGGGTCGTAAACAGGTTCCAAGTCATCTGTGTGTGTGGCTACTAAGGATCCGCATCCATGAACTCCAACTAGCCACAAAACGACACGACCAGCTATCCTTAGTAGCCACACACTCAGATGGCAAGCAACATGAATTCGACTTGGACAACACTACTATTATAGGACAAGCCAAACAGAGAACAGCCAGGGAATTCCTAGAGGCATGGCACTCATCCACAGATTCAATCAATAAGCACATCGACCTGGACCCAATATACCGACCACTGCAACGGACGGCTGGAACTGACAACCAGAAGAGGCAGATTCAAACCACTATAAATGCTGGAGGATACATCACAGAAGCGCTTCACAGGAGGCTCCCAAGCACTGAGGATATCACCTAGACAGGGAACGAAAGATCTGCAACACAAATTCCCAGCTCGGCGAACAGAACCACAACGAGCACCCGAGCTACAAATCTTCTCACAAACTTTGATGGTCTCTATTTCCCCACCTTTTGTCTACCACCCTTTTTAAACATTGGGAAACAGCAATGGTGACACAATCTGCTGGAACTCTCCCACAGTCCAGCGAATTTTGGAAAATTACATGTGCACTTGCTATTTCTCCCACCATCTCTTTTAGTACTGTGGGATGCATTCCATCAGAGCCAAGAGACTTGTCTATCCTTTGTTCCATTAGCTTGCCCAATACTACCTCTTCCGTGATAATGATTGTTTCCAGGCCCTTACCTACCTGTGTCTCTTTATCAATTACTGGCATGCTATTTATGTCTTCCACTGTGAAGACCAACACAAAATACCTATTCAACGCCTCGGCCATTTCGTCATATCCTATGACTAAATGCCCATTTCCTTAGGCACCCGTGGCAGATTACCCCTTTTCTTACAGTCCTTCCTTTCCACTGGAATATACTTTTGCTGAACACTTGGAAAAATTGCTTTGAAAGTCCTCAACTGTGCCACAATAAACTCTTAGCTTCCAGTCTACTTTCGGCCAAGTCCTCCATCCTACTTTAGTCTCCCTTGTTTCAGCACAGGACCCTGGTATTGGATTTTATCTTCACACTCTCCTTCTGTGTTCTAAATTTGACCATACTGTAATCGCTCCTTCCAAGAGTATCCCTAACTATGAAGTCATTAATTATTCCTGTCTCATTACACAGGACCAGATCGAGGATAGCTTGCTTCCTCGTTGGTTCCATTACATACTGCTCAAGAAAACTATTGCAGATACACTCAATGATCTCCCCAAGGCTACCCTGACCGAGTTGGTTGACCAATCGAGTCGCAGATTAAAATCCTCCATGATAATTGCCGTACCATTTTTACGGGCATTGGTTACTACTTTGCTGATTGCCCACCCCAATGTGATGTTGTTATTTGGTGGCTTTAGACTACACCTGGGTGATGGAAATGACAAAAGGAGGGGACAAGGAGAATGAGAAAATATTCTTGGTTATTGAATGTGGGATTCATACCCACCTCCCTCTCAAGGTGACCTTAAGGCCACAGGAATACTTAAGGCACGAGAGGCACAGTCTTGCTCTAGATCAGGGCTGCCCAAACATTTTTCAACTTCGAGGACTGAAAATTGCTGACACCCCTCAGTGAGAACAGAGAGAGTGGGAAGACAATTGTTATACTTTGTCAGAGCTCCAAGAACAGCCATTGCTGACTCATGGCTCAGGAGCCCACGATTTCAGCTCACCTCCCCACCTGGATCTGGAACCCTGCTTTGGGAAGCCCCACTCCAGATGAACAAAGATTAGAATTGAACCAGTAATAAATTCCTGTGGACAGTAACTCTCTTCCCCCACAAACGTGAGAAATCGGAACACAGTCTTTTCAGCATTTTTACAGGTGAATGGTGCTGTACTTGTAACAATGCCCATCTTTTGGATTCACAGGTGAGTAATCATAAATTGTCTAACCACACAGAACAATGAGTAAGTCCTTTTTCCATTCAGAATAACGATTTCAGTTTAAGTTAGACTGGGATCCAAAGACTGGCATCAGGTTGACATCGAAGCCTGATACGATCTCTGCATCTCAGCAAAAGCCAAGGCAGGAGTTCAAACTTAAAACTGACAGAATCACGGGACAGAGGATCAGCATTTAAAAACATAACATTTGCCAGATACATTTACAACTATAGGTTCATTAACTGAAAATATATTGCAGTGACCACAGGCAAATAGCTTGTTTTAAGAGGTTGCCCAAGATGTTCCTATATGTGGAGAATGCACTGTCACTGGATTATCCTGGGTCTAGTATCTGTACATATTTCAATTCATGATTATGTAGACAACTTCATACTGGCAATCACAAACTGTATCCAGGCAGCCATCAAGATAAACCCACTAAGTTCATTTTTAGTTTGAATCAGTCACTGTAATACAAACAGGTCATTACTAGAAATTAGGAAGTATAATTTTTCTAAATTTATGAAAAGCTGACTATCCTTCCACAAAAACTTAAAAATGATTCAATGCCACATAACTAAATATTATTAAAATCCTGATCTCTGTTGTTTTAGCATCATGCCCTGCTGTCAAACTCCCATCTCTTGACAAGTGGAGCACAGCCATTTAGCCACTGTACTTCACCAAAAGCTACCACTCATGCTACTCTGCATTAAGTGGTCCTATGATTGAACAGTAGCCCACTGTCTTTCATGACTGACCCATACAGGCCATGAAAACCACAGACCTGAGCTGGGTTCACTTTCAACTCAGGATACACTTGATAATGGTCCTCAGACAAGGGGCAAACATTGTTAATCTCTGACATTCCACATAGAAAGTGGGCTAAAGAACAATTAGATGCAACTGGTAACCCTCAAATCATTAAATAACCTGACAGTACTCTCACAGATGGTCAGGCTGCATCCGAGGAGCAGGAGAATCAATGTTTTGGGCATAAGCCCTTCATCAGGAATAGGCTTGTTGACCGGAGTGATAAATGGGATTGGGGGGGGGGGGGGGGGGGGGGGGGGGGGGGAGAGGGGCAGCTGAGAATGCGATAGATAGATGAAGGTGAGGGAGATGATAATAGGTCAGAGGGGACGATGGAGCGGATAGGTGGGAAAGGTGACATGCATCCATCCGCCATAACAAAGGCCTCCAAGCCCTCTGTTTCTTCCTCTCAAGCTGTCCCAACCAGTACCCTTCCAGTGACATCCTTATCCACCTGGCTGAACTAGTCCCCACCCTTAACTTCTCCTTCCAATCCTCTCAATTCCACCAAACCAAAAGGAGTAGCCATGGGCACCCACATGAGACCCAGCCTCTGTCAGGTATGCGGAACAGTTCACCTTCTGCAGCATCACCCTCCCCCCCCCCCCCCGTTCCTCTGTGACATCCATGACTGTATTGGCACTACCTCATGTTCCCATGAGGTTGAACAGTTTATGAACTTCACTAACTCCTTTCACTCCAACTTCGAATTCAGCTGGATCATCTCGGACACCTCCCTCCCCTTCCTGGACCCCTCCATGTCCAACCCTGGAGACCGACTAACCACAGATATCTACTATAAGGCCAATGACTCCTACACCTCCTCCCACCCTACCTCCTGTAAAAACGCCATCCCTTATTCCTCCACCTTTATTCCCAGGATGACCAATCCCACCTGATAAAATCCCAAACAGCCTCCTTTTTCCAAGATCGCAATTTCCCTTCCCATGTGGTCGATGCCCTCTGGCACATCTCCTCCACTCCTCCACTCTCCTCCCCTTCCCCCTCCCCCTCCCCCCCTCCCCCACCCCCCCCTTGAACCCAACAAGGGCACAACGTCCCTGATCCTCACCTTCCACCGCACCAACCTCCGTATACATTGCATCACCCTCCATCACCTACAAACAGACCCCACCATATGTTTTTCTTTCCCCATCCCTTCCTGCTGATTCAGACAGACCATTCCCTCAGTGACTCCCTCATCAGATCCACGCCTCCCACCAGCCCTCACCTCACTCCTGGCACTTTCCCGCCATTACAGAAAGTGCAAAACCTGCACCCACACTTTCCCCTTCACCTCCATCCAAGGCCCCAAAGGATCCTTCTGCATCCGACAAATTTACTTGTACGTGGTTCTGTTCGCCGAGCTGGAAGTTTCACAGGAGGCTCCCAAGCACTGAGGATGTCACCTAGACAGGGGACGAAACGTTTGCAACAAAAACTTCCAGCTCGGCGAACAGAACCACAGCAACGAGCACCCGAGCTACAAATCTTCTCACAAACTTACTTGTATGTCCACCAATGTCATCGACAGGATCCATTGCACCCGATGTGGTCTTCTCTGCATTGGGGAGACAGGAAGCCAACTTGCAGATCATTTCAAAGAACATCCTGGGATACCCGCACCAACCCCACCACTCCACTGCTGAACACTTCAATTCCCCCTCCAAGGACATGCAGGTGCTGGGCCTCCACCACAGGCAAAAGCTTACCACCTGACACCTGAAGGAAGAACGCCTCATATGCTGCCTTGGAAATCTTCAACCACTCTGGATCAATGTGGATTTCACCAGATTCCTAATTTACCCTCCCCTCCACATTATTCCAGTCCCAAGCGTCCAATTCGGCACTGCCCTCCTGACCTGCCCATCACCTTTCCCATCTATCTGCTCCATCCCCTTCTCCCCCACCTTCATCTACCTACCACATTCTCAGCTACCTTCCCCCCAACCATTTATCTCTCAGCACCCTACAGCCCACTAGCCTATTCCTGATGAAGGGCTCACGCCCAAAATGTCAATTCTCCTGCTCCTCGGATGCTGCCTGACCTGCTGTGCTTTTTCAGCATCACACTCTCTACTTTGATCTCCAGCAACCGCAATCCTCCCTTTCTCCGAGCCCTCTCACAGATGTTATAGACCACTCAGCTGAGGTAGCTGGATGTGGGCCTGCAATCTGTAGAGCAGTATTGCTGCAAGAGACAGCACCCTGAGGAACAAACAGGCCAAACAAAATCCAATTCTGTTGCAGTGCAGTGCTCCACATTTTCCACTGCCAGTCACTCAGGGACCAAAATCAAGACTTGTTGCTAACTCTATTGAGGATGACCTCCTATTTATTTCCAAATTTCTGAAGCTGTCTGAATTCTGTAAATGCTGACCATCAGGTAAAACCTTTGGGAAGGTGCATTAAGGAATACTACTGCAGTCCCCAAACAATATAAAATTGAAGACAACTAAAATAAGACATATAGCACACAATAACAAAATCCGAGTATTAAGCCAGTTTTGCTGTTCAATAATCAACTGACCTTTGCAATTAATTAAAACCATATTATGGTCAAGCAAAAAGTAAATCTAAAAGGGACAGTTGAAAAAACAAAGTGAACACATTAGAATATCAAATGACCCAGCTTGGAGAGGAGGATGGCACCCTGAGGTCTTGGAGCATATAGATAGATGACAAGACTACCAGCAAAAAGGTTTACTAAACTGAGATTACCAGCTGTACAATACATCTGGCTTTATTAACTTGTACCAGGCGTTTGTGGGCGGCACGGTGGCACAGTGGTTAGCACTGCTGCCTCACAGCGCCAGAGACCCGGGTTCAATTCCTGCCTCAGGCGACTGACTGTGTAGAGTTTGCACGTTCTCTCCCACAGTCCAAAGATGTGCAAGGTCAGGTGAATTGGCCATAATAAATTGCCCGCAGTGTTAGGTTAGGGGTAAGGGTGGGCTGCGCTTCGGCGGGTCGGTGTGGACTTGTTGGGCCGAAGGGCCTGTTTCCACACTGTAACGTAATGTAATCTAATCTAATGTAATCTAATCTAATCTAAGATACAACATTAAAATATTACAATTCTGCAAGAGGAAGAAATGACTGTGGGACCAAACACCATTGTCTGATCAGGAATATTTTTGAGGAATTGAGTGAACCATGTCAGGAAAGAAAACCAGAATAAAGCAGTGTTATGAAGATTTGTTAAGATCCAACTTATTGATTTTATTTTTCTTTGAAGAAAACATTAGGTTCAGATATTCTGTTCTGACGAAAGGCCACCAACCTGAAATGTCAACACATTTCTCTCCCCAGATGCTGTCTGACCTGATGAGTACTTCCAGCATTTTCTCTGAACTAGAATTCTCACAATAATAGACCACACAGAGATAGCATTAAACATCAGAATATGGCGTTTCACTTCTGAGACTTGGAATTAATTGATCAGTCTCCACTTATTTCATTTGATAGACAAGAGGCCCAGCTCAATCTCCACAAGACTTGTCGAAAATCACTTGAGCAACTGGGACTTAGCCACTGATCCATAATTTTGAAGGATCCAATCTGAATTATTTTGCGTTAGTTGGCTCGGTGGCTCAGTGGTTAGCACTGCTGCCTCACAGCACCAGGGAACCGGGTTCAATTCCCACCTCGGGCAACTGTGTGTGTGTGTGGAGTTTGCACATTCTCCCAGTGTCTGCGTAGGTTTCCTCTGGGTGCTCCAGTTTCCTCCCACAGCCCAAAGATGTGCAGGCCAGGTGAATGGACCATGCTAAATTGCCTGTAGTGTTAAGTGCATTAGTCAGGGGTAAATGTAGGGGAATGGGTTTGGGTGGCGTGCTCTTTGGAGGGTTGGTGTGGACTTGTTGGGCTGAAGAGCCTGTTTTCACACTGTCGGGAATCTAATCTAAACTTGTTGCGAGTACATAGTCATTAAAATAACTACATAAAGGAAAATGGCAATGCTTTTCAGTACAGTCACAACCCTGGCATCTACCCAACAATGTGGAAAATTGCTCACGTCTATCCTATAGAGAAAAAGGACAAATCCAACCCAGCCAATTACCACTTCAGTCTATTCTTGATCATCAGTAAAGTGATGGAAGGTCTCGAAGCTGCTATTGAGCAGTTTAGCAATAACCTGCTCATGGAGGCACAGTCTGGGTTCCATTTCGGCATTTCAACTCCTGACCTCATCAAAGCCTAGGTTCAAACATAGACTAAAGAGCTGAATTAAAGTGGTGAGGTGAGCATAACAGCTGCTGACATCAAGGTCGCATTCAACAGTATGGTATCAAGAAGCCCAAGCAAAATTGCAATATATGCATATTGGGGGCAAACTCTCAATTGATTGGAGTCATAACTGACATATGGAAAGATGGTTGGGTTGTTGGAGACCAGGACTCTCTGGAGTTCGACAGGGTAGTATCTTATGCCCAACCATCAGCTCTTTCATCAATGCCTTCCCTCCATCAAGAGCTCAAAGTGAAAACGTTTGCCAATGATTGCACAACATTCGGCACCATTTGTGTCTCCTCAAAGTGAAGCAGACCATGTTCAAATGCAACAAGACCTGGACAATATTCAGATTTGGGCTGACAAGTGGCAAGCAACATTTGTGCCAGACAAATGCCAGGCAATGACTATCTTCAAAACGAGACAATCCAACCACTGCTATTTGACACGTTCAGTGGTGTTAACATCACTAAATCCCTCACTATCATCGTTGGGATTATGACTGACCAGAAACTCAACTGGACTCAGCACTTGGATACAGAACTGGTTCGAAGGTGGTGGTGGAGGGTTGCTTTTCAGATTGGAGGCCTGTGACCAGTGGAGTGCCACAAGGATTGGTGATGGGTCCACTACTTTTTGCCATTTATATAAATGATTTGGATGTGAGCATAACAGGTATAGTTAGTAAGTTTGCAGATGACATCAAAATTGAAGGTGTAATAGAGAGTGAAAGAAGTTACATCAGAGTAAAATGGGATCTTGATCAGATGGACTAATGGATTGAGGAGTGGCAGATGGAGTTTTAGATAAATGAGGTGCTGCATTTTTGAAAAGCAAATCTTAGCAGAACTTACACACTTAATGGTAAAGTCCTAGGTAGTGTTGCTGAACAAAGAGACCTTGGAGTGCAGGTGCACAGCTCCCTGAAAGTAGAGTTGCAGGTAGATAGGATAGTGAAGGTGGTGTTTGGTATGCTTTCCTTTGTCGGTCAGAGTACTGAGTCCAGGATTTGGGAGGTCATGTTGCAGCTGTACAGGACATTGGTTAAGTCACTTTTGGAATATTGTGTGCAATTCTGGTCTCCTTCTGATCGGAAAGATGTTGTGAAACTTGAAAGGGTACAGAAAAAATTTACAAGGATGTTGCCAGGGTTGGAGGATTTGAGCTATAGGGAGAAGTTGAATAGGCTGGGGCTGTTTTCCCTGGAGCGTCTGAGGCCGATGGGTGACCTTATAGAGGTTTATATCCTACCTATGCCTCACATGATTATAAATAGACATGGTCTTTTCCCTGGGGTGGGGGAGTCCACAACTAGAGAGCATAGGTTTAGGGTGAGAGGGGAAAGATTTAAAAGGGCCTAAGGAGCAATGTTTTCGTGTGTGTGTGCGTGCGTGCGTGTGTGCGTGCGTGCATGTATGTGTGCGTGTAATAAGCTGCCAGGTGAAGGCTGGTACAATTACAGCATTTAGAAGACATCTGGATGGGTATATGAATAGGAAGGGTTTGGAGGGATATGGAGCAATTGCAGGCAAATGGGATTAGATTTACATTAGGATATCTGGTCAGCATGAACAAGTTGGACTGAAAGGTCTATTTCTGTGCTATCCACCTCTATGACTTAAACCTAGTGGCCACAAGAGCAGATCAGAGGCTGGGAATCCTGCAGTGAGTAACTCCCGATTCCCCAAAGTCTGTCCACCATCTACAAGACACAAGTCAGGAGTATGACAGAATACGATAACTTGCCTGGATAGGTGCAGCTTCAACAACATTTAAGAAGCTCAACACCAAACAAGACAAAGCAGTCCACTTGATTGGTATGGCATCCACCACCTACACTCAGTAGCAGCAGGACGCACTGCAGAAATTCAAAGATCCTTAGACAGCAACTTCTGAACCCACAACCATTTCTATCTGGAAGGACAAGGACAGCAGGTACATGGGAACACAATCTGAAAGTTCCCCTCCAAGCCACTCACTATCCTAACTTGGAAATAGATCGCCATTCCTACACTACCACTGGGTCAAAATCCTAGAACTCCCTCCCAAAGGGGCAAACCTACAACACGTGAACTACAGCAGTTCAAGAAGTCAACTCATCACACGTTCTTAATGGCAACTAGAGACAGGTAATACTGACCAGCGACTGGCACTCACATCCCATGAGTGAATAAAGAAAAAGTGATGGAATGATTTGGACAGAGGATTAACTGCGACTCTTTGAACTGAACAGTCAAAAGTAAAGTCTCATTTGCCAGCATTTGACCCATATCCCTCTGAATCTTTCCTATTCATACTCATCCAGATGCCTTTTAAATGCTGCAATTGTACCAGCCTCCACCATTTCCTTTAGCAATTCATTTTATACATGTTTCATCCTCTGGGTGAAAAAGTTCCCCCTTCAGTCCCTTTTAAATATTTCCCCTCTCACCCTAAACCTATGCTCTCTAGTTCTGGACTACCCCACCCCAGGGAAAGGACCTTGCCTATTTATCCTATCCAGGCCCCTCATGATTTTATAAACCTCTCCAAGGTCACTCCTTGGCCTCCGACACTCCAAAGAAAACAGCCCCAATCTATTCAGCCTCTCCCAATAGCTCAAAACCCCCAAACCCGGCAACATTTTTGAAATCTTTTCTGTACATGTGCAAGTTTCACACCATCCGTCCTACAGCAGAGAGACCAGAACCGCATGCAGTATGCCAATAGTGACCTCACCAATGCCCTGTGTACACAGCCACAACATGACCTCCCAACTCCTATACTTAATGGACCGACCAGTAAAGGCAAGTGTACCAAATGTCGTCTTCATAGTTTAAAGGCAATTTTTAGTTATGGAAAGAATGAAACTGTAAGGGTGACATAATTAAAATGCTGGAGTTAAAAATGGCTCAAATAATGATAGTATAATGGATTGCGTAAGGGGTCAGAGTTAGGAAGGTGAATATTGTAAAAACAGTAGGTGGTCTTCATTTAGTTGGGCAACAGTAGCCTGGAAGTCTGATGAGAACTGCGCTCACTTCATTAGAAATTTACATGATTCAAAAAAGAAAATGATTAATTTTTGGCTTAAAAATCCAATCAAAACTTATTTGACATCTCAACTAACATTGTTGCTTTCGAGTGTTATTTCAGAATGGAGCCTTAGTTGGAATCCTGGGAAGTTGGGGGAGTTCTTTTTCCACAAGGTCCTTGGAGGTTGGTGCTATAAACACCAAATTTGGTGGGTGTAAGCCCTGACTTCAGCAGACAAAAAGGAGAGGGAGTCTGCTCAAAGCTGAAAAACAGCTTTAAACCCAGAAGCAAATGAGCTCAGGAAATGCAGGTGTTTCTGAGACAGAGGTACTATGTAAGTGTACAATGGAGCTGGAACTGAGATGTCCATCACCACAAGGATGCAGGAGAGGAATTAGAGAATTTTTAAGCCATAAGAAAGAGTCCCCATGAAATTTTCCAGCTTAGAACAGCTGGGACATGAAGAAGAAATAGAAAAGAAGTTTGGAAGCTTGTTTCATAGATTTGGTTTGGTCCCAGGACAAGCAAACAAACCTCCAGGAGCCTGTAAAGGTTTTTCCTATCATTAACAGGATGTGATCGTCACTGCTTGGGTTAGCATGCAACACCCATCCCGAATTGCCTCGTGGGCTGCTAAGATTCAACCATATTGCTGTGGATCTGGAGTTACATGAAGGCCACACCAGGTAAGGACAGTAGATTTCCTTCCCTAAAGTGAACCAGTGGGCTTTTAGAATAATCGGCAGTGGTTGCATGGTCACTACTGGCTAGTTTTATTATGCGATTTTTACAAAATGGAATTCACATTTCATCAATCTGCCATTGTGATCTGATCCCATGTCCGCAGAACATTAAACTGGGGTTCTGGGATTGTCTGTCCAGTGATATTACCAAAACCCCAGAATTTTGGGAGGAGGGCAACATCATAAAAAAAAAGGGGAATTTGAGTTGAGAATTTTAATTAAGAGTATGCACGATTGAACAAACAGCATTAGAAGTAGGAGCAGGAGAAGGTTACCTGGCCTTTGTGCCTGCCCTACCATTCAACATCATGGTGATCTGTCTGAGGCCTCAACTCTTCGGTGTCAGCTCAGCACAGCACAGCCATCAACTCCCTAATATTGCAAAAAAGTTTCTAACCCCATTTATGATCTAGCCTCCACAACTGAGGCAGAGGATTCCAAATATTCACTACTCCAAGAGAAGATTTTACACAGCTCTGTTTTAAACAAGTGTCCCCAAATTCTGTAACTATGTCCCCTAGTTTGAGATTCCTACATCTTAACATCTACACTGTCAAGGTCCCCAAAAATCCCGTATGTTTCAATTCACTCACTTCTTATTGTGTTTTACATGCTTCTCAATGTAAAATATAAATGTGTCTAGGATAGCGTTAGTTCGTTAGCATTTGTTTTCATTGTTTGCTAGGTAGAAAAATTCATTTTAAACTATGAAATCTTGCCGTGTAATCTTTTTTAGTGTATCACAATATTCAAATTTCCCTTCTCCCTACTGAAATTGCAATATGATAAATACACAGAAGGTAGCAGAGAAACTGCTGATGAACATATTACAAACTGGCATCAAACACAGAACAGTTGTTGCCATTGGTAATAAACATGCTGCATTTCAATGCTGGAGTTAATTAATGACAATTTACAACAATTGTTTGCTATTGTTGTTGCCTCATTTGTTTCCAAGCCTCCAAGTTGGGTCGAGACAACAGGTTACAAATTATTCTGCTACAAATGATTTCATAACACATTTTTCAGAAACTGGTGGCAGCTTCAATAAAGCCCCAATTGTTAAAGCCACAACCCAAAGAGGGTCCCAGGCAAACATCCCTGAACTATGACTATGAATATTCATCTTAAACTGGAGTGGCGTGGCACAGACAGGATTCTTTGGCGGTGGGGAGGTGGGGGTGTTCCTTCTTCATGGTCAAATAGTCCAGCAATATCCATTGTATCTGGGCAAAAAGTTTTCAGATTGGCGTTGCATACGCTCAGAGCCCCATAAAGAATCATAAAGTAGAACATCACAGCACAGACAGCAGCCTTTCTGTTCTTCACGTCTTGCTGGGTTTCTGAATAAGCAATGCACTCAGTGACACTCTCCCACTTTCACCTCAGCACACCCTTTTCAGGTAACCTTAAACACCTTTACAACTGAAGAGCAAAGTGAAAACTTCAAACAGTGCAGCACATGGCTAACACTGCTGCCTCACCCAGGACCTAGTTTCAATGCCATCCTTGGGTGAGCGTGTGGAACTTTTGTGTTCTCCCAGTGTCTGCAGGAACATCATTCAAGCGCTTCGGTTTCCTCTCGGTCCAAAAGATGTACCAGTTAGATGGATTGGCCATGCTAAATTGCCCATAGTTTCCAGGGGTGAGGGGGCTAGATGGACTAGGCATCATAATTGCAGGGTTACAGATACAGGGTGGGGGGTGGGGATGCTTTTTGAAGGGCCACTGTGGAATCAATAGGCCAAATGGTTTGCTTCCACACTGTAGGGAGTCTATGATACAACACAAATCAGACCACCGTTTTTGAAGATCAAGGAGAGCGCCACATGGCTACATGGGAAGGGAGCAACTTATTCAGCCTGCTACATGCTCATCAAGTCATGGATGTCAAAATTCTAATCCATGCGTTTGTCACCTCCAGACTTTTCTTCCTATGCTCCCTCTCCTGTCCTCCCAATGCTCATCCTTTGTAAAATTTAGTATGTCCATATTCATCCCTCCTGCAGATTCAGGCACACAATAGCCCCCAAAAGCCTCAAGTTCAATAAATCATCCTTATTTAAATATCTCCATGGCCTTGTCCTTAACTCTAACCATCTCCAACTTCCTCCTGCCTCAAAACCTTCTGAAAATGCCAGGCTCGTCAAATTCTGGCCATCTTTGGATCTACCATTCTCTTTGCTCTGTTGTTTGCTGCCTGGTTCCTGCTGTCCAACTATAAACTCTGCCATTCCACGTCCTTCAAGACCTTCGATGAAAAACACCACTTGAACAAGTTCTACATATGACCTATATGCACCTTGAAAACAAGTCAGAATCATTAGAAAATGGTGATTCCAAAACTTTAAGTTAAACATGAAAAAAACTATGTTGTACTTGAGCTGGATTTCATTTGGACCCCAGTTCTAATGCCTCAGTCATGACAACAACAGGCTTCAAATTTTCCCAAGTCTTATGTGGCAAATATCCCTTCCTGTTTTTACTTGCGCTAAGAGCGGAACCCTCAGCAGTGCATTGATACATAAACCCTGAATATCTGAAGGTTTTACAATAATGAAGAGAAATACAAATTATGACAGTACACGGCTGGTGTGTTTTGCTTTTTCAACCCACACACAGGACACCAGATGTCAGATCAGGCTGAAAAAACATCCTATAAGGTTCTAGCTTTCCAACACCTGCTATAAACATTATTATTCCTGTCACTGCAACAATATTTCACCGAGCACATTCACAATGAATCAGTGGCTCCTTGCATCCTGACTCATGCTCAATATCCATTCGTAGAAAATTCAGATACATTGTCAAGTAAAACAGAACACAATTGTGTCGGAAAAAAACATTTACCAAATATTATTAAAAACAAAAATGACTCCTCACAAATTCATTCTCTTTCCAGAGTCTTGGAGACTCAGCAGTAAAATGTTGAACCCTTGTACTATTAATCCCAGACCAGCACTCCATATCTCCAGAAAGTTCATCACAGTAAATAAGTGAGCAGAAAAGTGTGATTTGGTGACAAAACACAACAAATTATTAGTCACTTCAATTATATCTTAGTGAAGATTAATTCCTCACTCAACATCATTGACAGATTTCAAAAGTACTTCAGTAGTTGGAGAAAATGTCTTTGGAGTCAGGGAAAGTGTTGTGGACACGGAAATTCATTCTCTTATGCAACCACCCAAGTTCAAGTAAGGTCTTCCAAGAGCAGAACAGAGAAACTTGCAAGCAGCTGCCATCTTTGAACAATTGGCCTTCAGGTTACATCTTTGGAATACTAACACACATGGTCCTTAAAAGGGACTGACGAATTAAACAGAGCTCTCCTGTAACAGCCAATCATGACAACCTTACTATTTGGACAACTCAAGAGCCAAGCAAAGCAGAGCCAGCCAGTGCATATTAAAAAGAATTAGGTAGTAACTGGCAAACTTTACACTCAAAACGTTAACTTAGAAGAAAAACAGCAAAATTAAGAGTTTATAATAAGATTGAATGGCTTCCGCAAGGTATTACTGCAATGTATCACTGATACAAGGTAGTTCCTGATCAGCTTCAAGATCTTCCTTTGTAAGTATGCTAAGTTAGCTCACTGAGCTGGAAGGTTTATTTTTAGACGTTTCATCACCATGACGAGGTAACATCAGTGAGCGTCGGTGGTATGTCCCACCTCTCTATTTATAGGTCTTGCTTTCTTAAGGTGGGTGATGTCATTTCTGGGTTTTTTTTCTGGGGGAAGGTAGATGGAATCTAAATCAATGTGTTTATTACAGGTCTTAAAGATTAGTATGCAAGGAATAGTTTTCAGTTCATGAGACCAGCACTTTGGTAGAAAGGAGCTGATCCAGTGAAACACAGGCATGGATGTGGAGGTGCCAGTACTGGACTGAGGACAAAGTTTAAAAATAAAACCCACATAACACAGAGTTATAGTCTAACAGGTTCATTTGAAACCGCAAGCTTTCAGAACCTGAGAAAGGAGTGTCATGGTTGCTTAGGTGGTTAGCGCTGCTGCTTCACAGCGCCAGGGACGTAGGTTTGATTCCACCCTCAGGTGACTACCTGTCTGGAGTTTGCAAATTCTCCCTATGTCTGCGTGGGTTTACTCTGGGTGCTCCGGTTTCCTCCCTTAGTCCAAAATGTGCAGGTTAAGTGAATTGGTCATGCTAAACTGCCCATATTGTTCAGGGATGTGTAGATTAGGTGCATTAGTCAGGGGAAAGTAGAATAATAGGGTAGGGGAATGGGTCTGGGTGCATTACTCTTCAGCAGGTCAGTGTGAACTTGTTGGTCAAATGGCCTATTTCCACACTGTAGGGGTTTTATGGTTCGATAACCTGGCATCATGTGATTTTTGACCACGAAACAGAGACCACTCCTTATCCAGGAGAATCAAAATTTTAAGGGATTATAGAGCACGCTTTAAACTAACAGAGTGGGTCATGGGGAAGGAAAATGGTTTCAAAGCAAAAGGACATGGTGACATTGCAGGTCAGCTAGTTGGAAAAGAATAACCGAGGTGGGACAGAAAGGAATAGTGTGCAAACTTGGAAATTAACAGCGAATACGTCAAAAGGGGGAAAATGTTGACAGAAAGCTAAATTAGTGACCCTTTACTCAAACGCACATAGAATTCAGAAAAAAACAAATCAATTAATGGGATATGAGGAAAAGGCAGTAAAGTGGGAGTTGAGGATTAAATCAGCCACGATCGAATGATAGAGCAGACGCAAGGAGTGGAATGGCCTACATCGGTTGCTGTCTTCTGGTCAAGAAATCACTTTTCAACGAAATATGTTTAAGTATGTTACCATGGATGTACACTCAAACAGAAAATGGAAGAAAAGAGTTTTGGGTATATGCTGTCCATCAGTGATTATGGTCGAGCTACCGCAGTGGTCATTGAGCTTGGCAATGAGCTCATGCTCCAGAAACTGGGAGCTGGTGACTTGGTCACGTCAAGAGATGCCAAAGATATGAACAAGACATCAAAGGTGTAAACTTTCCTGCTGTCAAACAAACATTGTTACAGGTCTCACTCCTGTTGGAGTATACTGTAGATGAAGGCTTGATAAACGTTCAGCCAGGCTTTTGTTTCACACTTCTGGACATCATTACTGCAGTTTTTGTAATGCATGACTTCAGCATTAAATAACAGATGGTTGGGGATTGAGGTGGCTAGATAGGTGAAGCTAATAACTTCAGCTCACATTATTGATTGATGGCAATATAGCAACATTCTGGACTGTGACATTAGTCTTCCTGATGCTGATGGTCAAATCAAATGCTTTAGAGGCAATAGAGTTTGTACATTTGATATGAAGATGTCCCACAGTACGGTACAGAATATTGCTACAGTACTGATGAGGACTTGGCACATTTTTGTTATAGATCTCAGGCAAGCAAAGTTAAACAGCTTTGTTAGTCCTGGCACATGAGTAGATACCTTTACGAGGTAGTCTGAAGACATGCAACAGCAATAAAATAATAAGTGTTAGAGGGTTGGTGTCAGAACACCTATTTGATTTCACTGTGGATGTCAAAGAGTGTCAATGTTGCCCAGTGATAGCATCATGGATGAGATCTGTCATCGAAACAGGAGATCATATCAATACCTTCAGCAGAAACCCACTTTCTTCAACTGATTAAGCAGCTTGGTAGCTAGCTACCTGATGAGGGAACAGTGCTCTGAAAGCTTGTACTTCCAAATAAACCTGTTGGACTATAACCTGGCACTGTATGGTTTTTTAAACTTTATCTTTCATTCATAGCATAATTTTGCAGCTGCTTAACTAAGATATAGTGTCAATTGCCAATGCTCCAGTTCTGAAACTGCACTGAGATTAGAGTAGATCCATTTAGCTAGAATCTGCAGTCTGACGAGGGCAATGCAGATTAACGTTCAGCAAGGAGCTGCCTTGATAGCTCTTGCAATTGCTGCAGTCAGCCTTTTTTTGACCAGGGTCACAACCTTTGCATATACATGAGGTATTGCCCCTCCCTTCTGCAGAGGCAGAAAGAAAATGTGCAGATGCTGCAGCGTACCCGTTCCTGTGTTTGACAAGTTTGATGTTACAGCATCCAACCTGGACCTTTGCCTGTGGTTGGTGTACTGTGGCTTGGACATCCAACTCTGCCATAACTGGCAAGCTCTCGTTTGGTGTCGGGACCTTCCTCAGCGACAAGACAGCACAACTCAAAGCAGCATTCCAACTTCTGTTGCAAATATTTATTGTAGTCGGTGATGACCTCTCCATTCTCAACCCTAAGTTATTTGCTGATAGTATTACTTCAAGCAGTCTTCTGACCAGAACTCAGAGCAGTAATGTGTCATACAGTTCTACAGCACGGAGACAGGCCCTTTGGCCCCAAACTCATCTATGCTGACCATAATGTCCATCCATGCTAACCATATTTCCCTGCATTTGTATCCTTCTAAACTTTCCTATCCATGGATTTGTCCAAATGCCTTTTAACTATTGTTAATGTATCTGCCTCAACCACTTTGCTGGCAGCTCATTCTCTATGCACATCACCCTCTGTGCACAAAAAGTTGCCCCTCCAGTTCACTTTTATTCCCCCCCCCGCCCTCGCATCCTCCGTTCCCCAACCCTGGGAGAAAGACAGAGTGCATTCACTTTATCCAGTCTCTCATGATCTTATATATCTCTAAGATTCCCCTCTCATTCTCCTACGCTCTAAAGAAAAAACTCCGAGCTTATCCAACTTCTCCCGATAACTCAGACTATGGAGTCCAGGTAACACCCCTGTAAATTTCTTCTGCACTCTTTCCAGTTTAATAATATCCTTCCTATAGCAAGGTGACCAAAACTGAACACAATACTCCAGGTGCGGCCTCACCAACACTCTGCACAACTGCAACATAACTTCCCAACTTCTAGACTCAATGCCCTGACCGATGAGGGCCAGTGTGCCAAAAGCCTTCTTTACTGCCCTGTCTATCTGGGCCTGTACTTTCAGAGAACCATGCACCTGAACTCCAAGGTCCCTCTGTTCCACTACACTCCTTCAGGCCCTACCATTCACCATGAAACTCCTACCTTTATTTGACTTTCCAAAATGCAAGGCCTCACATTTATCTATATTAGATCATAGAACAGTACAGGACAAGCCCTTCGGCTCTCGATGTTGGGCTGACCTTTCATCCTACTCCAAGATCAGACTACCCTAAATACCCTTTATTGTACCATCATCCATGTGCCTATCCAAGAGTCGCTTAAATGTCCCTAACATATCTGACTCTACTCCCACTGCTGGCAATGCATTCCACACACCCACCACTCTCTGTGTAAAGAACTGACCTCTGACATCTCCCCTAAACTTCCCCCTAATCACCTTAAAATTATGCCCTCTTGTGATAGCCATTTCTGCCCTGGGGAAAAGTCTCCGACGATTCACTATCTATGCGTCTCATCATCTTGTACACCTCTATCAAGTCACCTCTCATCCTTCTTTACTCCAATGAGAAAAGCCCTAGCTCCCTCAACCTTTCTTCATAAGACACACCCTCCAGTCCAGGCAGCATCCTAGTAAATCTCCTCTGTACCCTCTCTAAAGCTTCCACATCCTTCCTATAAGGAGGTGACCAGAACTGAATACAACATTCCAAGTGTGGTCTAACCAGGGGTCGATAGAGCTGCAGCATAACCTTACGGCTCTTAAACTCAATCCCCTTGCTAATGAAAGCCAACATACCATACACCTTCTTAACAACCCTATCCCAACCCTATCAACTTGGGTGGCAACTTTGAGGGATCTATGGACCCACATGGACCCCAACATCCCTCTGTTCCTCCACACTGCCAAGAATCCTGCCTTTAACCCTGGATTCTGCGTTCAAATTTGACCTTCCAAAATGAATCACTTCACACTTTTCCACACTGAACTCCATATGCCACTTATCAGCCCAGTTCTACATCCTGTCAATGTCCCACTGCAACCTAACAACAGCCTCCCCACTATCCACAACTCCACCAATCTTTCTGTCATGAACAAACTTACTAACCCACTCTTGCATTTCCATTCCTAAAAATCACAAAGAGGAGGTCCGGAACCAATCCCTGCAGAACACCACTGGTCACAGAGCTCCAGGCTGAATACTTCCCATCTCCCATCTGTCTTCTATGGGCCAGCTAACTCTGTATCCAGACATCCAAATTTCTCTGTATCCCATGCCTCCTTACTTTCTGAATGAGCCTAACAAGGGGTACCTTATTAAATGCCTGTTCCACTGCTCTACATTCAATCTGTTTTGTCACATCCTCAAAGAATTCAATAAGGCTTGGGAGGCATGACCTGCCCCTCACAAAGCCACGTTGACTATGGTTTGCCAAGTAATCATAAATCCTGTCTCTTAGAATCCTCTCCAATACTTTGCCCAACACTGACCAAAGACTGTATTGGTCTGTATTTTCCAGAATTATCCCTATTACCTTTCCTGAACAGAGGAATAACATTTGTCACCCTCCAATAGACAGTGAGGACACAAAGATCATTGCCAAAGGCACAGCAGTCTCTTCCCTCGCTTCCTGTAGTAACCTTGGGTATATCACATCTAGCCAAAGGGACTTATCAATTCTTGTTATTCAAAATTTCCAGCACATCCTCCTTCTTAACATCAACCTGTTCAAGCGTATCAGCCTGTTTCACACTGTCCTCACAAATGTCAAGGTCCCTCTCTGTAGTGAATACTGATGCAAAGTATTCATTAAGGATCTCCCCTATCTCCGTTAACTCCAGGCGGAAGTTCCCTCCACTATCCCTGATCGACCCTACCCTCACTTTGGCCATCCTCTTGGTCCTCACAGAAGTGTAGAAGCCTTGGGGGTTTTTCTTCATCCTACCCGCTAAAGCTTTCCTCATGCCCTCATCGAGCTCTCAAGTCCTTCAGTTCTTTCTAGAACCCTGTCTGATCCTTGCTTCCTCAACCTTAACTAAGCTTCCTTCTTCCTCTTGACTAAATGTTCCACATCCCTTATCACCCAAGGTTCCTTTACCCTCCCATCACTTCCTTGCCTCAGTGGGACAAACCTATCCAGCCCTAATGCTCTCTCAAGAACCTCCACATTTCTGTCATGCATTTCCCCGAGAACATCTGTTCCCAGTTTAGGCCCCCCCCTCACTTTTCTCAGCCTCCCACTTGCCAGAGGTCCCTTTGCCTGCAAACAAACCACTCCAATTAACCCCTGCCAGCTCCTGTCTAATTCCATCTAAATTTGTCTTGCCCTTATTTAGAACTTGAACTTGTGGACCAGTTTTGTCCCTCTCCATAACTAGGTCCACAGTTGTTTATCATTTAGATAAACAAAGAGAATTTAGAAAGCATGGTTTGCAGATGACACCAAAATTGGCGTTAAAGCGGACAGCCAAGGTTATCGCAGAGTACAAAGGGATCTTGATCAATTGGACCAATGGGCCAAGAAGTGGCAGATGGAGTTTAATTTGGATAAATGTGAAGTGTTGCATTTTGGTAAAACGAACAAGGGCAGGATTTATACAGTTCATGGTATGGCCCTGGGGAATGCCGTTGGCTATTATGCGATTCCATCCCCCGCTACCTTAAACCCACTCTTGGTGTTTACTTCAGATCAAGCAAAAGAGGTTGGATGACGGAGCAAAACTCTTCTGACCTTATTGAGGTTAGTTTTGAGGATGTTTTTAAAACATTAAGAATGCTATTGACATCATTGGGTAGGCCTGGGGTGAGGTCAGTTAAGGACTGCTTGCGTGCAGTTTGGCAGAAGCTTCTCCCAGATTTCTCTTCATGATTTTAAAGGTGTTGAACCATCAGAGGAGCTTCCAGTAATCAAAGAACATGGCGTTACTCTTGCAAAGCAAGTTGGCTTTGAAGAAATGGAGACTGATCTGCAACTTGATGCTGAGGAGGAAATTGAAGCTCGAGATGACGACAATGAAGTCCAGGATTCAACACCATAAGAACCTTTCACTTGTCTTTTGCCTTCTTTCCTGAGGGAAGTTGAGAAGCAGCTGCAGCTCTTAGAAGACAATGATTACAGTGAAGAATGCAGGATAGCAGTTCATTACATCAAGTCTTATCTGCACCCTATGAACAGCTTCTTCATGAAAGAAGAAAGATGGTAAACCAAAAACTAGATGCCTTTTTTAAGCCAACCCAAGAAACAGTCGGAGGACCATAAATCACAGTCATCCACTTCCGGACTTACTTTCATCATAATCCTGCACTCAGAACTGCACTTGAAAGCAATGATGACTCTCATGATGACCCTCAGCTCCTCTCGTAATACAATACTGTAACTCAGCAAACTCTCAAACCCCTTAGTGTTAAATTTATTATTTCATGAAAATATATGGTTTTAGCATTTACATGGACTGTGGTATTGTGTTAGGCTGATTTTCTATAACATGAAGTTGCACTAGAACACAACTACTGTTATAGCCGGACAAACCGTACATGGTTCTTTGAAAGTTGCGTCACTGCTAGACAGGGTGGTATAAGGTGTTTGACATGCTTTACTTCATTCCTCAGACCACTGAGTAAATGAGTTGGGACATCATGTTGTGGCTGGACAGGTCACTAGTGAGGTCACTTTTGGAGTTGTGTTCAGTTCTGGTCACCCTGCTATAGGAAGGATATCATTAAATGGTGGCACGGTGGCACCGTGGTTAGCACTGCTGCCTCACAGCTCCAGAGACCTGGGCTCAATTCCCACCTCAGGCAACTGTGTGTGGAGTTTGCACATTCTCCCCGTGTCGGTGTGGGTTTCCTCCCACAGTCCAAAGATGTGCAGGTTAGGTGAATTGGCCATGCTAAATTGCCTGTAGTGTTAGGTGAAGGGGTAAACGTAGGGGAATGGGTCTGGGTGGGTGGCTCTTCGGAGGGTCGGTGTGGACTTGTTGGGCCGAAGGGCCTGTTTCCACGCTGTAAGTAATCTAATCTAATCTAAATTGGAGAGTGCAAAAACGATTTGAGAATGTTATCACGACTTAAAGGTTTGAGTTATGAGGAGAGGCTGGATAGGCTGTGACGTTTTTCACTGGAGTGTCGGTTGAGGTGACCTTATAGGAGGTTTATAAAATCATGAGGGCATTGATGAGGTGAATAGCAAAGTTCTTTCCCTAAGGTAGGGGAGAAAAATTTAAATGGGACCTGGGAGGCAACATTTTTCACGCAAAAGGTGTTGTGGTTCTGTTCGCCAAGCTGGGAATTTGTGTTGCAGACGTTTCGTCCACTGTCTAGGTGACATCCTCAGTGCTTGGGAGCCTCCTGTGAAGCGCTTCTGTGATCTTTCCTCCGGAATTTGTAGTGGTTTGAATCTGGAACTGACAACCGGAAGCGAGTTGCCGGAGGAAAGATCACAGAAGTGCTTCACAGGAGGCTCCCAAGCACTGAGGATGTCACCTAGACAGGGGACGAAACGTCTGCAACACAAATTCCCAGCTCGGCGAACAGAACCACAACAACGAGCACCCGAGCTACAAATCTTCTCTCAGACTTTGAACACAGAGGGTAGTTTTGTATGTGGAATGAGCTGTCAGTGCAAGTGGTAGATGCTGGCACAGTTACAACATTTAAAAGACATTGGACAGGTACATGAATAGGAAAGAGTCAAAATGTGTGGCACTGGAAAAGCATAGCTGGTCAGGCAGCATTCAAGGAGCAGGAGAGTCAACATTTCAAGCACAAGCTCAGTCCTCACTTTCCCCCACATGAACAGCAAAGATTTAGAGCAATACGGGCTGAACACAGGCAAGTGGGATTAGTTTGGTTTGAGAAAGTTGGTTAGCATGGACAAGTTGGACTGAAGGACATGTTCAGTGCTGTATGACTCTAAGACAGCAGTGAAGCAATGTTATTTTGCACTTGGTATAAATTTATTATCGGTACCTCACATAGGCAACTAAAACAATTTTCCCAGTATCTAACCAAAGCAATTCAAACCACCAACAAAAAAACTCATTCACCTGATCTGATATTTGTGGGATCTTGCTACGTGTAAAGTAGCTCTTGTATTTATTCACACAAGAGTGCAATTCAATAAATAAGTCTTCTGATGCACTGAGTCATTTTAAAATGCTCTCTTCAAATACTGCAAATGTACCAGTGTAATTTCATGGAATGCTATGGAGCTGTTTAGGAAAAAACTCAAACGTTCAGTAGAGTCTGGAGACTGTAACACTACTAAATTTGACAATCAACTTTTGACCACGTCATCCATTGCCTGGCAACTGGAAGCAGTGTCACACGGAGATTCATTGTATGTTTGAATGACTCACTTCAATATCCGCAGGAGTGTAAATACTGCAAAACCCAGGTCCCATCTGGGCAGTAGCCTGCGAATCTGCACTGAATCACATCAGATTTTCCACTCAATGAGATTTCGATAAAATCACAATCATGGTATTTGTGTTCAACAGAGGAATTAAGAGACTTTTAAAAAAATTTGAACATGGATGGTTTTATCTAATGAGGATACAATGATTAATGTTGTATCTTGCTCAAATTAAACCATCAAATTAAGAGATGGCTACAAATCTAATTGCTCTCAATTTAGAAGTAATAGCTCCTATAATCTCCTTTAGGAGAGCTAAATTAAGCTTCTATACTGCTCAGACCCTGAAAATATTTGGGTTACAGTTCATCTAACCCTAGCTGACAGACTTAAGCACCAGAATGGATTCCCATCAGAAGGTTCTCACATTCAAAGCTTGCCACAAACTTGGCCCAAGGGTTGATGTCTTTTTTAAAAAAAAATGTATTACATTGTCTACTAAATTCACCTTTATGCAATTTTACCACACAAAAGGCCATTCAATTGGACAGTCACAGAACTCTAAAAGTATAGAATCAGAGATGTACAGCATGAAACAGACCATTCGGTCCAACTCGTCCATGCCAACTAGATATCCTCACCTAATTTAGTTCCATTTGCCAGCATTTGGCCCATATCCCTCGAAAACCTTCCTATTCATATACCCATCCAGATGCCTTTTAAATGCTGTAATTGTGTCAGCCTCCACCGGCAGCTCATTCCACACGCACCACCCTCTGTGTGAAAACGTTGTCTCTTAGGTCTCTCTTAAATCCTTCCCCTCTCACCCTTAACCTATGCCCTCTACTTCTGGTCTCCCCCACCGCAGGAAAAAGATCTTGTCTATTCACCCTATCCATGCCCCTCATGATTTTATAAACCTCTAAGGTCACCCCCTCAGTCTTCGACACTCCAGGGAAAACAGCCTCAACCTATTCAGCCTCTCCCTGTATTTCAAATCCTCCAACCCTTGCAAAACCCTTGTAAATCTTTTGTGAACCCTTTCAAGTTTCACAACTTCCTTCCGATAGGAAGGAGACTAGAACTGCACACAATATTCCAAAAGTGGCCAAACCAATGTCCTGTACAGTTGCAACATGACCTCCCAACTCTGATAGTCAATGGTCTGACCAAGAGAAAGCATATCAAACACCTTCTTCACTTTCCTATCCACCTGCGACTCTACTTCCAAAGCACTATGAACATTCACTCCAAGGTCTCTTAGTTCATCAACACACCCCAGGACCTTACCATTAAGTGTGTAAGTCCTGCTCTGATTTGCTTTTGTACGATAAAGTTGCATCAAGGTGAACTGAGTAGGCACTGTAATACATGCTTTTTTTTTTAAAAAAGACATCTCTTTCTTAGCATTTTAACTATTCAACACTCAAACAGTTCAGCGTAGACCAAGAAACCTTCCTAGACATCAAGACTGATTTACTATTTAGCACGGTGAGCTGCACGCAATCAAATTCAAATGAATGCATACCTGATTGATGCACAAGTGTGATCCAGGGATCAATTCCAATGTATGGGAATTACTGGTTGTTCACATCCAAAGTGAAATAAATTAGGATCAAACCTTACAACGAGCGCTGTACATATCTTAAAATCTGACAGAATTATAAACTCTCAAATAATAA
This sequence comes from Chiloscyllium plagiosum, assembly GCF_037043375.1. Taxonomy (NCBI): domain Eukaryota; kingdom Metazoa; phylum Chordata; class Chondrichthyes; order Orectolobiformes; family Hemiscylliidae; genus Chiloscyllium; species Chiloscyllium plagiosum. The sequence continues at coordinate 48,352,701 of NW_028270188.1, forward strand.
GATTTTATTTTGACTGGGGGCAGGGGGAGGGGAAGAGGGGGAGAAAGGGGGGGGGGGGGGGGGGGGGGGAGAGAAAAAAGGTGTGACGGAAATGATTTATTTCAGCTGGTTGATCCAGAACTATTTCTATTTATTTCAAATAAAATAGTTCCCTGGTGGTATTTGACTCTTATGTTCCTGATTTGGGTTTCCTGCTGTTATTCACAATTGCATAATATTTTGCTGTGTTTCGAATGTGATGCCCGAGATATTTTTGGAGAAAGAAAGAGATCTGTCTTTTTTTTTCTGGTTTGTTGAGCAGAGAATCATGGCTCTCACTCAGAGCTGCTTGCTGTGCGCAAGTGGCTGAAAGTACAGCGGAATGTGTAGCTCAAGGGGAATTTGCATACCAGTGCGGCTGCCATGAACAGGCTGGGCTTGGTGCCAGATTCATGTTTGCCACTGAAATGCATTAAACCCTTAAAGCGTGACTGCCCTCTGAAACAAACAATTCATTTTGAAGCATGGAAACCAAGCACTGTAGCTAGTGTAGTGTTTCAGCCTGAAGCACATTATAAACATATCTACAATCGAACTGATGAACATGCTGTACTAAATACTTTTGTGTGGGCTTTCTATTTGGAACTCCAGCACCTGTCTGCATTTAATCACAGAACTAATTCATTTGAAAGTCGTTTCTGTTATCACTTTAACCTCTAATAGCTGGGTGCAAAACGTAATATCTCTGGAAAATTTGTTGCTGCATCTGTGTTATAATAAACAGTAGCAAGTTTGTCATTGCAGCCGAAATTCATATTGTGGTGCAAACTCCCTCCTCCTGCCACCTTGAAGAAACAAAATTCTAACTGAGCCACATCACTTTGGTTTAGAATAGAAGGAAACAGAAAAAGTTCCCACTGCAACATACAATTTTCCATAAGCTCAACTTGCTGGAGAAATCCTTTGCATTTACGAACTAGATGGAAAATACTTCCACGTATCAACTTCACAAAATTCCCAACAGGACAGTGCTACAGTCCACTCCCTAACAAGGAGCAGCTGCAGACACCTCGGAGATGGCCTTTGCACCTACCAATAACTTTTGCTTAAAGAAATAAAGGAGGCGGACACAACTACAACATTTAAAAGGTATAGGAATAGGAAGGGTTGAGAGGGATATGGGCCAAATGGGACTAGATTAATTTAGGATATCTGGTTGGCATGGACGAGTTGGACTGAAGGGGTCTGTTCCTATGCTATATATCGCTATTTATTTATTTATAATCCCATTTATTTATGCCAAATCTCACAAAATTGATAAAGATATGTAATTCTACTTGCTTTTTCCAATCACATCCAAAGACAATTCTGGACTGTACGAACATAAGAGTACTTACTCGGTTGACTGCTCAGCTCTGTCCCTCAGCCAGATCATTGCTGATCTGAGCATGGCCCAACTCCACTTTTCGGTGTGTCTGTAAGCCTGTGTCGTTCAAAAATCTCACCCTTAGCCTTGAATCTAGTTAATGACCCAACCTTCACTGCAGGGAATGTCAAAATTGATAACCTTTGGAGGAAATTTCCCTTAAATCTCCACCTTAAATAGGAAACCCTTCATCTTTAAATTGCGGTCCCTGGCTTTAGATTTCCCCATCAGGGGAAAGTCAGACATCACACAACACCAGGTTATAGTCTTGACGAAGGAGCAGCGCTCTGAAAGCTTGTAATTTCATATAAACCTGTTGGACTATAACCTGGTGCTGTGTGACTTCTGACTTTGTCCACCCCAGTCCAACCGGCACCTCCACATCATGGCTAACCTCACAAAGAAACATTCTCACTGTATCTACCCTGTCAAGCCCCCCTCAGGATCATAGATGTTTCAGTAAGATCACATTTCATTCTTCTAAACTTCAATAAGTAAAGCGTCAACCTGCTCAAATTCTCTTCAGAAAGTGACCTCTCCATTCCAGCGACCTGCCTAGTGAACCTTCTCTGAACTGTCTTCAATGCAGGCCTTATGTAATGGGACCAAACCTGTACACAGTATTCTGTGTGTTCTCATCAATACAATGACATTTGCACTTTTCCATACATTTATATTCCATGTTATTAAAAATAGTGGCCACCATTCTATTTGCCTTCCGAATTATAGCTGTACCTGCATACTAAGCTTGTGCAATTCACTCTAAGGATAGCCAGAGCTTTCTATTACACACCATGCAAAGTCAACAAACTCTCAGTCTCACATCATAATCTATCTACCAAATTTGTGCCCACTCATGGAACCTACTTATATTCTATTGCAGACACACTTGTATTGTTATACATTCAGCAAATTTGATTATGTCACACCTGTCCATTCATTTAAGTTATTAATAAAGATTGTAAATAATTGAGAATTCTCTGTTCCCTGTATTGAAATTCTAACAAATCAGTTTTTAATACATTAGCTTCCAATGTATTTGGGGAACAGAATACCAGAGACAAACACTTAATATCTCCCCCCCCCCCACCACAAAAGGGCTAACCCAGGAGATCCCAGAACCAAATTCTATCTGAGCTCATATTTCTAATTTGTACTTTTGTCCAATTTAGACTCAGTCATGCAGCACAGAAACTGACCCAACTTGCCCTCGTCAACCAGACATCCCAATTTGACCTAGCCCCATTTGTCAGCATTTGGTCCATGTCCTTCTAATTCATATATCCATCCATATGCCTTTTACATGTTCTAACTGTACCTGCCTTCACCACTTATTATGGCAGGTTATTCCATACACGCACCACTCTCCACATGAAAATGTTGCCCTTTAGGTCCCTTTTAAATCTTTCTCCTATCTTCTTAAACCCAAGTCCTCTAGGTTTGGACTCCCCCATCCTGGGGTAAAGACCATGGCTATTCACCCTATCCATGCCCCTCATGATTTTATGAACCTCCATAAAGTCAGTCTCCAATCTTCCAGAGCAAAAAGCCCCAACCTATTCAGTTTTTCCCTGTAACTCAAATCCTCCAGTCCCAGCAATATCCTTATAAATCTTTTCTGCACTCTTTCAAGTTTAACATTCTTCCTATAACAGGAAGTCAGAATTGTCTGCAGTATTCTAAAAGTGACCCAACCAATGTCCTGTACAGCTCTAACATGACATCTCAACCCCCCTTCTTAATGCACTGACCCACACCTTCACGACCCTGCTTGCCTGCAGCTCCGCATTCCAGGAACGATGCAACTGCACCCCTAAGTCTAGAAAGCATTTTTTTTGGTCACTGGCTGTTAATGCAAGGAAGCCCCTGATTTGGGAATGGTGACTCTGTCTCGTTGAGATGAGGTGCTCTGTACAGTTCTTATGTTATTCCTATATGACAGAAGTAGAAGAGTAAGCTATTCAGCCCCTCAAGCCTGTCCCACCATTTAACAAGATCCTGACTGATCTGCCCTAGGCCTTAACTCCTCTTCATGGCCCTCAACTTGTCAACATTTCAAACTTCTTTAAATACTTTAGCAATCTAGCTTCCCCAAGTCCCTAAGGTAGGAGATTCTAGACAACCATTATCCTCTCAAAGAAATTCCTCTGCATCTCAGTTTTAATTAAGTTTCTCCTCACTCGAACTATATTCCCTCGTTCAAGATTCCACTAGTGGAGGTAACATTTGGTCCATCATGCTTGCATTGGTTTCATCACCTATTTTCTCGACATCTATCCGGTCAAGCCCGCTCAGAATATTTGCATGCTTCAGTAATATCACCCCATATTCTCTAAACTCCAATGAATAAAGGCTTAACCTGTTTAGCCATTAATATGTCAACTCCTTCATCCCAGAAATCAGCCTAGGGAATCTCTTTTGAACTGCCTCCAGTGCTAGCATATCTTTTCTTAAACAAAACTGTACTCCAGGTGTGGCTTCACCAACACCTTGTACATTTGTAGCAATATTTACTTGCTTTTAAACTTCACCACCCCAGCAAAGGCAAAATCCCAATTGCCTCCTTGATCACTTGTTGTACCTGCACGCTACCCCTTGCGTTTCATGCATAAAAACATCCAGATCTCTTTTTTTTTTATTGCATCTTGTTGGTGTATCTCCATTTAATAAGAGTCTGCTTTTTGATTCTTCCTACCAAAATGCATGACTTCACACTTTCCTTCATTAAGCTCTAAAGGCCAAGGTTTTGCCCATTCTCTCGATCCATCTATATCCCATTGCTGATCCCTTACATCCTCATCATAACACACCCTCTCATCTGGGTTTCATATTGTCAACAAATTTACAAGCATTACACTTTGCTACCACTGCATTTACAAAGGAGTTTTGTTGGTTTAAAAATCCACCTGATTCACTAATGCCCTTTAAGGAAACGAGTGTACCAGCCTTATCTAGTCTAGCCTATATATGACTCAAGCACCACAGTCACGCAGTTGACTCTTGGGCAACAAATGCTGGTCTAGCCAGCAACATCCACAGACCATGAACTAAGTTTAAAAATGGGTAAGCATTCAGATTTTGTCACAACAAATTCAAGCTGAGAAGACTCATCATGCTTAGCAGGATTTCATTAAAACTGCAACATCAATTCAACCATTTATATCATTCCTCTTAGTAAGGTGTCAAAACTTATGAATTTTTTTTAAATGTGGGACAAAACAATCCATTACTTTGAGCAAGACGACAATGTGGGAACTGCACAAACAGTTTCTTATCTCAATTACACACTGCTGTCCTATTCACAGGGCAGAGCTTTCTCCACATCAACTGCCACATTTTGTACAATTAAATTTTAAAGTGACATGCAGGAATAGAATTGCGACCCTCTAATCTCCCAGCTATAAGCATCAAAATGAAGTCTGAATGGGAGAAAATGAGAAGAAAAAAAAAAATCCAGTTAGACCTGTACTAGGTTATCTTGTCAGCATATTTCAGATGTAGAGGTGCTGGTGGTGGACTGAGGTGGACAAGTTAAAAATCACACCCCACCAGGTTGTAGACCAACAGGTTTATTTGGAAGTACTGTACAAGCTTTTGGAATGCTGCTCCTTTGTCAGGTAGCTAGTGGAGCAGAATCAGAGGACATAGAATTTATAGCAAAAGATTGCGGTGTCATACAACTGATACAATATATTGAACAAGCCGAGATCGCTATCAAGTCTTTCATCTTTTAGATTGGAGTAGATTCCCTACGGTATGGAAACAGGCCATTTGGCCTAACAAATCCACACCGACCCTCCGAAGAGTAACCCACCAAAAGACATTCCCCTACATTTACCCCTGACTAATGCACCTAACACTATGGGCAATTTAGCATGGCCAATTCACCTGACCTGCACATCTTTGGATTGTGGGAGGAAACCAGAGCACCCGGAGGAAACCCACGCAGACACAGGGAGAATGTGCAAACTCTAAGCAGACAGTTGCCCGAGGTGGGAATTGAACCCAGGTCCCTGGCGTGGGAAAGCAGCATTGCCAACCACTGTGCTACCATTCATGCTACAATTTTAGAATGGGTTGCAGGTTTTGATTCATTAACATGTAAATCACAGAACTTTTTCAAGTCACATTCAAGTTAACCTAAGCTTTTATGTAAAAGTGACATCTCAGCTCAGACAATGCATTAGCCTCACATCTTTAGAGTCTATACTCAGCCAACGTTGTCTTTCGCATACACTGCAGGCAAGGATGCCCCGAGGCACGGTACATTGGTGAGACAAAGCAGACATTATGGCAATGGATGTATGGACACTGCGCAACAATTTCCCAACAGGGATGTTCCCTCCCAGTCAGAGACATTCAGGCTCGGATCTTCGGGTGACCATCTTCCAAGGTAGACTTCGGGATATGCAACAACGCAGAGTGGCTGAGTAGAGGTTGATAGCCAAGTGCGGTACCCATGAGGATGGCCTCAACTGGGACCGTGGGTTCATGTCTTGCTATAGGTGACCCCAACACACTGTATACTCTCACAAACACAAGCGCACATACACACAGTCATACTGTCTCACTCACACAGACTCTCTCTCATACATGCGCTCTCAGGCGCATGTGCACACACACAGAGCCCACATACACCATATACTCCATCACACTCATGCGCAGGCCATTAACTACGCACGTACTCTCTCTCTGCGTCACATGCACGCGCACACACATTAGTCTATGGGATGACTTTGCATTTGCAGAATTGTATTTACAGATATATTCTATATTGTTCAAAAAGCACACAATCTTTAGGCAATCTGTGTGACATTTTATAAGTTCCTACTTTGGAAATAGAACCAGTATGACTCAAGATCGGAATACTTACCTCACACCTTTAAAGCATTGTCTGAGCTAAGATGTCCCTTTTTTAAAAAATAAAACCTTGTTATCTCAGGAACATGACTCGAAGGAAGTTCTGGGATTTACATAATGTATCAAAACCTGCAACCCATCCTATATAAAAAAGGTAAGTCTGAGAAGCAATCTAGGTTTGTTCAATATATCGCATCAGTTGTACTACACTGATATTTTGTTGTAAATTGTGTCCTGGCTGCTCCTTTAACTACCTAACAATGGAACAGTGTTCCAAAAGCTTGTCCTTCTAAATAAACCGGTTGGACTATAACCTGGTGTTGAGAGATTTTTAAAGCATATTTCAGAGCAATGAGAAGGTGAATTAAAAGGGGAGTTCATCTACTAACTACAAACTGCATACACACAAGCCACACTAGCACAAAGCAACCTCAAAGTGGAATTTCACCACTAAGATTCTAAAGGCACCAAATCTGAAGAATTACTTTTTTTGAAACTCCACTAACAGCACAGGAGATTAAAAGTCTAGTGAAATTTACAATGTTGAGAGTTGGGTCAAACCATATACAACAGTGAATGGAACACAAGACACACCATGAAGCAGGGCTTTGGATTGGCCTGAACCTGCTGACTCAATTAGGTGAGAAAGCCAGCATACACAGTTACGATCTAAACCCAGGAACCAAGTGCATTTGAATATCCCATTGCTTTGCCTCTACTACCCTGCCGCCGAGGATCAGATACCTAGGCTGCAACCGCATACCAGCTTTGGCAACACACTGAAATAAGTTCTGCTGTATTGCAACATTGAAGTCAGTGTGTAGACTAAGATTCATTTAAACCACCTCAGGTCAAATTGTACAGCAGCTGATAGCTAACAGCAGAAATTCAGGTTCCAGATTGGAGTGGAAGCACATTCTTCCACAAGTGTTTAACATTCTCAGAAAAGAAGGTTCTTCCTGACATATTACTCATGGTAGCACTGAATATTTTATAGACTTCCCCTGATTGTAAAACCTAAAGTTCAGTCATCTTTCACAGAATGGTTACAACACAAAGGAAACTATTCCACTCATTACAATAGCAATTCATCTGGTTCAATTCCACTGTCTTTTCCTGTTGCCGTACAAGGCATTTCTTCATTAATTGTCCAATTCAGTTTTGAAAGATGTAATTAAATGCTCCTCCACAATGCTTTAAGACATTGCATTATCTGAAAAAGTCTTCTTATACACTTAATGGTTAGGTCAGAGGGAGTGTTGCTGAACAAAGAGACCTTGGAGTGCAGGTTCATAGCTCCTTGAACGTGGAGTTGCAGGTAGATAGGATAGAGTTCTGAGGGAGGTGGCTGAGGAAATAGCGGAGGCGTTGGTTGAGATCTTTCAAAAGTCACTGGACTCCGGGAAAGTCCCAGATGATTGGAAGATCGCTGTTGTAACCCCCTTGTTCAAGAAAGGATCAAGGCAAAAGATGGAAAATTATAGGCCAATTAGCCTAACCTCGGTTGTTGGTAAAATTCTAGAATCCATCATTAAGGATGAGGTTTCTAAATTCTTGGAAGAACAGGGTCGGATTAGAACAAGTCAACATGGATTTAGTAAGGGGAGGTTGTGCCTGACAAACCTGTTGGAGTTCTTTGAAGAGGTGACAAGTAGGTTAGACCAGGGAAACCCAGTGGATGTAGTCTACCTAGACTTCCAAAAGGCCTTTGATAAGGTGCCACACGGGAGGCTGCTGAGCAAGGTGAGGGCCCGTGGTGTTCGAGGTGAGCTACTGGTATGGATTGAGGATTGGCTGTCTGACAGGAGGCAGAGAGTTGGGATAAAAGGTTCTTTTTCGGAATGGCAGCCGGTGACAAGCGGTGTCCCGCAGGGTTCAGTGTTGGGGCCGCAGCTGTTCACATTATATATTAATGATCTGGATGAAGGGACTGGGGGCTTTCTAGCGAAGTTTGCCGACGATACAAAGTTAGGTGGACAGGCAGGTAGTACTGAGGAAGTGGGAAGGCTGCAGAAGGATCTATACAGTTTGGAGGAGTGGTCCAGGAAATGGTTGATGGAATTCAATGTGAACAAATGCGAGGTCTTGCGCTTTGGGAAAAAGAATAGAAGCATGGATTACTTTCTAAAACGGTGAGAAAATTCGTAAAGCCAAAGTACAGAGGGATCTGGGAGTGCTAGTTGAGGATTCTCTAAAGGTAAACATGCAGGTTGAGTCCGTGATTAAGAAAGCGGACAATTATCAATTATCTCAAGGGGGTTGGAATATAAAAGCACTGTTGTGCTACTGAGACTTTATAAAGCTCTGGTTAGGCCCCATTTGGAGTACTGTGTCCAGTTTTGGTCCCCACACCTCAGGAAGGACATACTGGTACTGGAGCGTGTCCAGCGGAGATTCACACGGATGATCCCTGGAATGGTAGATCTAACATATGAGGAACGGCTGAGGATCCTGGGATTGTATTCATTGGAGCTTAGAAGATTAAGGGGAGATCTAATAGAAACTTACAAGATAATACATGGCTTGGAAAGGGTGGACGCTAGGAAATTGTTTCCGTTAGGCGAGGAGACTAGGACCCTTGGACACAGCCTTAGAAGTAGAGGGGGTAAATTCAGAACAGAAATGCGGAGACATTTCTTCAGCCAGAGAGTGGTGGGTCTGTGGAATTCATTGCCACAGAGTGCAGTGGAGGCTGGGACGCTAAATGTCTTCAAGGCAGAAATTGATAAATTCTTGATGTCACAAGGAATTAAGGGCTACGGGGAGAATGCGGGTAAGTGGAGTTGAAATGCCCATCAGCCATGATTGAATGGCAGAGTGGACTCGATGGGCCGAATGGCCTTACTTCCGCTCCTATGTCTTATGGTCTTATGATAGTGAAGATGGCGTTTGGTATGCTTTCCTTTATTGGTCAGAGTATTGAGTACAGGAGTTGGGAGGTCATGTTGCGGCTGTACAGGACATTGGTTAGGCCACTGTTGGAATACTGCGTGCAATTCTGGTCTCCTTCCTTTTGGAAAGATGTTGTTAAACTTGAAAGGGTTCAGAAAAGATTTACAAGGATGTTGCCAGGGTTGGAGGATCTGACCTACAGGGAGAGGCTGAACAGGCTGGGGCTGTTTTCCCTGGAGCGTCAGAGGCTGAGGGGTGACCTTATAGAGGTTTACAAAATTATGAGGAGCATGGATAGTGTAAATAGGCAAAGTCTTTTCCCTGGGGTCAGGGAGTCCAGAACTAGAGAGCATAGGTTTAGGGTGAGGGGGGGGGGGGGAAGATATAAAAAAGACCCAAGGGGTAACGTTTTTACAGAGGGTGGTACGTGTATGGAATGAGCTGCCAGAGGATGTGGTGGAGGCTGGTACAATGGCAACATTTAAGAGGCATTTGGATGGGTATATGAATAGGAAGGATTTGGAGGGATATGGGCTGGGTGCTGGCAGGTGGGACGAGATTGGTTTGGGATCTCTGGTTAGCATGGACGGGTTGGACCAAAGGGTCTGTTTCCTTGCTGTACATCTCTATGACTCTATAGATATTATGGTCAATAGTTATGTCAGCTTTTACTGCCCATCCCTAATTGCTGCTGAGGTGGTGGTGAGCTGCGTTCTTGAACTGCTACAGTCCATATCATCCAAGGATGTTCAGAGGCTGCTGGAGGGGGCATTCCAGCATCTTAAATACACTGTATGACTGCAAGACAGTTCCAAGTCCGGGTGGTGTGCTACTTGAACGGGGTGGTGCGCCCATACATTTGCTACCCTTTTCCATTTAGGTGGTTGAGTTTGTGGGTTTGGATGATGCTGTTGAAGGATCTTGGGCGAGTTACTATCAAGCAACTTGCAGATGGTATACACTGCTACCACTGTGCGTCAGAAGTGGAGAGAGTTTTTAGGTGGTGGATGAGCAACGAGAGGTTACAATTCGCTGGTTGCAAAGTTTCCCTTGATGTCGTTTCTTCTTTTGGCAATCACCTTAGTATCGGTGTCGACTGTCCTGATCCCACATTATCTTGAACACTTCTATCAAAACTCCTCAAATGTCTTCTTTTCTCAGGAGCTTCTCCAATCTCTCTGTAATAGTGATACTACAGCACAGAACTCGGCACAACTGTAACCATGAAAATTCAACCAAATACAAGTTTCATTTTCTGAATTTTAGAAGATTTGTGGAAATTATTGGCATGAGTCTGTAAACCCTCAAGAAAATATAATATATAGCACTAAACTTTACTTCCAGTCTTGAAATTTTCCATGTTAACAATAGCTAGAATCGAGTTAGAGTATTGAGCGAAGAGTTATAATGGACTTGAATCCTTAACTCTTTCTCTCTCTGCAGATTCTGCCAACCTGATTACTCTCGTACTTTCTGCTTTTATTTCAGATCTCTAGGTTCCACAGTCCTTTGCCTTTACAATGGACAATCCTCAAGACGTCTGTTGTAAACTATGCAACTAGTAGGTAAATTAATTTTGATTGAATCCTGTTGATCCTGCTGCATCACCACAGTAAAGATTGGTTGAGATGAACAGAATAGATGTATTTAGCAGAAAGTCAAGCAATCGGATGAGAAAAAAGCAAACAATACATTCATGGGTTAGACGAAGATGGAACGATGAATTCTGGTGGTTCAGATAGCAAGTAAAATAAAAATCAAATAGGTAACATTGTAAACAATTATTGTAAAAATATCAAGCAGGATCATATTTAGCTCACCCTCTGAATATACATTCAAGTCTATATAAACAGCAAAACAGAGAAATGAAAAAATTCTCTTAAAACATTGACAGAAAGTAGCAGAAAGGCTGCATTTGAAGCTGCTACAGCACTGGAGGATGACCATTTTGCTTTCACCACAATACATAAAGATTTTGACAACCTGCTGGATTGGGGAAATTTCACCAAAATGACCCAAAGAAACCTCTCCAGATGGCCTTAAAACTGCGTGCTTTCCATCCTATCTGAGCAAGTACTGCTGAGGAATATGGTAGCACGGTGGCTCAGTGGTTAGCACTGCAGCCTCACAGCATCAGGGACCCAGGTTTGATTCCCACCTCAGATGACTGGTGTGTGCAGTTTGCAGGGACATTCTCCCCATGTCTGCGTGGGTTACCTCTGGGTACTCCAGTTTCCTCTCACGAGAGTGAGTGAGTGAGAGAGAGACCGAGAGAGACCTGGCTTTCCATGGCTGTGAATTCCACAGATTCAACACTCTCTGGCTGAAGAAGTTTCGCCTTATCTCCGTTCTAAAAGGTCTTCCCTTTAATCTATGGCTCTAGTCCCAGTCTCGTGTCCTAGTCTCTCCTGCTAATGCAAACACCTTTCCAACATCCACTCTGTCCAGGACATTCTGTATTCTGCAAGTTTCAATTAAACCTCCTCCCCCCCACCGCAATCCTTCTAAACTCAGTTTAGACCCAGAGTTCCTCATATGTTAACAACACCTGCCTTTTTAACTTCTGCTTCACTATGTTCTGAAAGTCAGTTGCATCCTCCAAATGAAAATGGGAAAAAGTGGGTAGGAGCACGTAGCAAAACTAATTTTACGATGGCTGGTTGAAACCTAGTGTTTTTACTTCTATAATTGCAAGGCTGAAGGCCAGACCTTTGACCTCAAGTCATGTTATGAAGGGGACACAACTTGCTCATTCCTTCAATTCACTACAAAGCTCCATTCTTAGACCTGAATATGCACTTAATGTATAATTAGAGTTTCTGTTGTACTTTGCTAGATTATTTAAGTGTTTAAATACTTAAGCAAAATGTCTAAATTATATATTTTTTAAATTAATCTTCAAATATGGGAGATGCTGTGAAAACTTTTTTTTGTCCATTCCTGACTGTACTTTATCCTTGTTTCCACTGGAGTTGGTGGGATACAGCACAATGGCATTCAGTAGGGAGTTTCAGGATGCTGACAATGGGACAAATGAATATTGATAATTGCCTAAAAATTAGAACTGTACCAGTTTTGGAAGGGAAGTGATAATGCTCCAGGACACAGGACCGAGAGAGGGAGGGAGGATACTATTGAAGTAACCTTGGTGCGGTGCATCCCACAGACACTTTCCTACAGCTTCTGTAGCCACAACGTGAAGACATTCCAATTGTTGTACAAGTCAAAGTTGCACTCAGATCGCTCACCTACACGAAATGAGAATGAATCCCTCCCAACTTACCAAAGGAACCCAGCTGACCTCTCAATAACAGCAAACATTTTCAACAAATGAGGAAAGCTACAGTCAACATGCTAAATATGACCCTGCTATCACAGGCATCCATTGAATTATAGGTCATTCAACCCAACAAGTCCACACCGACCCTCCGAAGAGATCCACCCAGACCCATTCCCCTCACACTATTACTTTACATTTCCCCTGACTTATGCACCTAACCTACACATCCCTGAACACTGTGAGCAACTTTGCATGGCTAATTCACCTAACTTGCACATTTTTAGACTGCGGGAACTGACTGAAGCGGCCAGAGGAAACCCATGCAGATACGGGATAATGTGCAAACTCCACACAGACAGTCGCCTGAGGCTGGAATCAAACCCTAGTCCCTGAGCCAATATGCGGCCCTGACCAATATCTCTCTCAAACAAAAAACAATGGGCATCAAACACTCAGTATTGATGAGACCTTGGTTCTAGATCAATAACTTATTTTATAAACCTAGCTACTGAAACAGACATCAACCATGTAACATTTATGATCCTATCAGTATAATGTCCTTTTAAACTATATTTTGCTGAAAGTTTCAAGCGCAAAGAAAGTACCACTTTAAACTGAACAGCTGTTTTATAAAAAAAAGCTATTCGCAATGTTTAGAGCATTGAGTGCAATAGGTTTGTTCTACACTGGCTTTATTCATGAATAATTTATGTCAATTGCTATGTTGTGGAGCCAAGGAGTCTCAATGTTCTGTTTTAGCACAATCACAGCATCAGAGATGGCAGCTCGTCCTAAAATGAGCTCTTCTCTCGAATAGCATAGTAAACACTTCAGCTAACGCACCGCAATTCAACAAAGGAATTATAGCCACATTTTCTTATGGTTGTCAGATAAAGATTACTGTTGAAATACTGATGAAAGTCAGAAAAGTCACAGATGAAAGATGCTTGAAAATCTTTTTCCATATACTGTGGTAGATTGATTTCTCAGCATTTGAGGCTCCTCCCATTGTTGCTTAGTCCTACCCGCTAAGACGAGAGAGATGATGCTGAAATGCAGAACCTGTACAGATTTTTTTTGAAGATCTCTTCCCTGAGGAAGGCAATGACATCATGTTGACAGGCTGCAGTCTGAACTGAGTAACATTTCCAAGATGTTAATTTTTCATCTTAGCATTTCAAAAACTAATTGAGTTTAAACAAAAAATTTTGCTAAAGCTCCAGTGTTTAATGACGACTGCGAACTGCAATAAATAAAACAGTGGGATATACGAAGCAAATTGGGCTGCAAAGCATTGATGCAGCTTTAGCAATTCTGGAGCTTTGCTTGGACAAGAAAAACGTCAAACACCTCAAATTAATAATAAATTAATTAATAATAAATTAAAGTTATATGACTTCATACAGTCCTCTCAATGGAAACTTCCAATGGCTAAGAAATAATACTGAGTCTTTTGATGACCACTTGCCAATTTTCCCACCTCAGCGCATGCAGGCCATAGTTCCCCTGTGCTGGTAACCCTCCAGGATCTGAATGGACTATGATGTACACGTTCATTTTGACAGGTGCCATCAGCAGCCTGTCCCACAGTGGTGGAGCCTGATTCTGCTCTGACACAATAATGACCATGTGTACCTCCAACAAAATCTTTAGATAGCAACTAAGAAAGGGTTTGCTATTTTCATCTATTTCTAACCCAAATTTGGAGTCAAAAATGTTTCTTTGCCCAGAGCACAGTCAAGAAGTAACGTAACACAAGCCACTGATGGAGCAGTCACACAAACTTCACATGGAAAATATTGAGGAAGCAGGAAAATTGAACTGAAAAGGACAGGTCATGTGGAAAGAGAAGATTTCAGATTGCATTGATTCTACTGTCTTCTGAAAGGGTAAAGAATCTGGTGCATTCTATGAATGGTTCATAAGCTGACAATGCAACTGAAGTGTTCAAAATTTCTGCAGCTACAAAATGAATACCAATACTGTCCATGAAAACCAAATTTCAAGACTGACATGGAAATAGAGGGAAGAGGCAGAATTACAGTCATAGCTATTTCTAGGGGAAAGGTTTCAAATACAAGTTGACAACTTAAAAGTTTGGCAAGTTTATGATAGTACATGTCAGAATTGTAATGGGAGAGGAGTTAATGGTATTCAGGCGAGAAACAAATATTTTGCATTGTCCAACAACCTTTGTTAGAGTTTCTCCAAGGTAAGTTACATTTGTGAATATTCAACATAAAAGTGTTTAGCACGCTGTCAGGAATACAGGAATTCAGGGATATGGAGAGACTGGAGTAACTTGGCTTTGCCTTCAAACAGCAAAAAAGGTTAGAGAAGATCTGGTAAAGGAGTTCAACATTATGAAAGGTTTTAAAAGTTGATCGAAGGAGGAACTATTTATACAGGTATAAGGGTCAGTAATTTGAGGTAAAGAATCAGGGTGATTAACAAAAAGATCAGAAATTACATTAGCAAAGTTATAAACTAATGCAGCAATTTGTGATAAAATCCAACGTATTACTTGTAAGGGCAAATTGAATAACAACTTTCAAAAAGGAAGTGGATAAATTTTGACGGGGAACATTTTTGTGATGGGGAAGAAGTATGGGGTGGGGTGGGGGGAGGGGGTTAATTGGATGGCCCTGACAAAGAGCTGGCAGATTCAAGCGGGCCAAATAATCCCTTCTATGTTGTATTCCTGGTTTGTAATGCATTTTCCAAAAGTCCTTCCCCAAAATATTTTCCCATTAAAATATCAAAGTAAAGGTTTGTTTGAGCAAGGGCATTCGAAATGGTCAATACTGGAGAGTGTGGTGCACTGCTTTACAATAAAAAACACAATGGAAAAAAATGCTCATACTGGTATTGTGAAAATTTGACAGACAGAATCAGTTTCAAAAGTCTTTTCACAAACACATTTAAAAAAGGTCAGAATAATAACAAGCATCTGAAATTCTCCTGTGCTGTGTTACTATTGTCTTCCAGCATCAATAATAATTTAGACGTGGAAGCAGGGATGCTAAAAATAGCTGTAATATTGCTGCCGCCTGCACTAACCATCTGTCCTGTAGCAGCCATGTCTTATTTGTCCTCCTGCTTACGACTGTTAAACAGAGCTCAGGGTACAAAAAGGCCATTTGATAGCCGACACACTCCATCACAGGTACTCTGCCCAAGGAACCATCATCTAATTAAAGAATATTCTTTATCTCTCATTGAAAGAGGAAGAAGGCACTGAAATGGTGGCAACAGCTTGGACTTGCTCTATAACAGCATCAGCACGAAATGGAGGAAAAACTACAGGCACACACAGATTCCAACAGAAACATTTTTTGAGTCCGAAGTGAACAAATGTAAAAATAGAAACAAACCCTTCAGGAAAAGCAACACTGTAAAAACAACATTTGACATTTGATCATTCAGACAGTTCATAATCCCCTTCATCTTCAAAGAAATGCTCACCTTTCTGGGTAGCCCAGTCTCATTCAGCTCACAAACTGATGATAAAAGATGCACAGCACAGTACTTCAACATTAGGAATACCTTCACTAGTTACACTCTGATTAACACTAAATAACAAACATCGATTTTACTTAAAAGTGGAACAACTAAGCACTAAGCTCACTTAGTCTCATCTCTACCTTCCTATTTCTGTTCTGCAAATTGCATTTCCCCAATTACATTTCCAAATGCAACTGATGTGTAACTCAGAACTTATCCTATAGAAAACAGATAGATCATGTTGTCCTGGGATGTGAACTGGGGGCATCCCCTTCACCAGTTCAGCCGTTTAAAATTATTCATCCTCCATGCTTCACTTCCATAAACTCCTCCAGCCCAACACCCCAGTTCTAAAAGTGGCCACTCTTAATATCTGGACTTTGAGGTGTCCAGCTAGAGTTGAAGACACTGTACACAGCAAAGGCTGCAGGCCTGGGCAGTATCCCAATAGCAGTACTAAAGATTTGTGCTTTGGAAATATCCAAACCCCTTGGAAAGCTGTTCCAGCAAAGCTACAAACTGGCACCTATCCAATAATGTGGGAAATTGCCCAGTACATCCTCTATACAAAAAGCAGAACAAATCCAACCACGCCAATTACTGCCCTATCAGTCTCCTTAAGATCTCTGATTAAAATTGGAAGGTGTTGTTGACAATCCTATTAAGTTTCATAGTAATATCCTGCTCACAGATGCTCCTTTTGGGTTCTGCTTCTGACCTCATTACAGTTCTGGGCCAAACAGAAACTTAAAAAAAAGCTCAGTTCAAGGGAGGAGTAACTGCCCTCAACATCAAGGTACATTTGATGAAGTACAGCATCTATCAAGGAACCTTAGCACAATTAGTCAAAAGGTATCAAGGAAAACACATTTGATGTTTGGAGTCATACTGAGCACAAAGGACATTAATGGGAACCAGGGGAAAAAAAAAAAATCAGTGGGCTACCACTGCATCAAGTTGCTCAGATGGTGGATCCTAGTCCCAAATTTCATTTTTGCCTCACTGATATCCACACCTCTCCCAATGTCACACACTACCCTAGCTTGGAAATATGCTGCCTTTTCTTCAAAATTCTGGAACTGTGGGTGTCTCCACCCAAAGTCTGCACTCATTCATTCACAAAGGCAAATTTTCACCACTTTTCCACGAGTAATAAGGATGAACAACAAATGCTGTGTTTGCCAGAGAAGTCCACCTGCCTTAAAAGACAACAAACATCTCATCCACCCTTCACTCTACCTAGCGTGGTGGAGCCTTTCAGCATCACGGCCATGTAGTCTGTTGTTTTCTATGTTAAACCGTCAACGTTAACTGTATTTCTTTGCACTTCCATATGGCCTTTATAAAAAGAACAACTGCTTCTTTGGTCATTTCCACAAAATTGCTGACCAACTGCTCAGTTGGTGTCTGAATCACCCTTCTTTCGTCCTGCCCTGAATACGTTCTACTGTAAAAGGCACCATATTGAAGCAAAACATCACATTGTATTTGGCCATCAAATCCTCACCTTCACATTTAAAATAACCTTTAACATTAACTCTTCTGTATTCCCCTCAACTTTCAACATCCAGCCGATCAAAAGCTAAGCTTCCAAGAACTGATTTGAGCTACCAGATCAACCTTTGACATGGGAAATTGCTAAGTAAGCATAAAAAAGCTAGGAAGTACATCCATTGTCCAACCTTTAAGTTGGACATGTACATTCAAGCTGTGTTAACAATGGGCTGAATATAGCTAGAGGTATAGCTATTACCTTTAAGGTAATCTTCACAAATTATCTTTTTGGTCAAGAACTTTACCAGTAATTTTCAGAAATCCCCTGATATTGTCCACAATCAACTACATTCTGTTTCTATTTGAAAGAATTCCAGTTCATTTACTAAACATGGCTAATTGCTGACACAACAGTCCCGACACTCTAAAGGAAAGAGAAATCTCATATTGTGTGCCTTATGATATTCTGCCAACAAGATAAGCATCTACCAACTGTTAAGCATTTCAATTGTTCAAGACTATGTCAACAACTCTTCCATTCACTGAGCGTGCTTGACATCATAATTCCTCTCAGGTCCACAGATATTAGACCCAGGGTTGTGCTGCTACGAAAATGAGAAATTATTTCTCCAGTATTCTGTCAGTCACTTGAAAGAGTGTGTTATGATGGAAGATCAGAAAAATCCCCAGTCTTCATAAAAATTGTTGATACTGTATTTACGGATGTACTTGGCTGATCTGTTTCCTCACCATTACCTTAAAGATTTCAGCAAGTCTCCATTCTCAACGATCTCACACAAATGTTTTCCTGGACCTCAAAATATTTCACAGAATAGGAAACTTCAAAAAGGGCCATGGTCCAGTTACAAAATAAGAAATAAAGTGATATGCTTAAATAGAAAATTTACCCTTTCCATCTGTTAAAGAAGAATATTTTTATGACTTTATACAGCATTTTAAGCGAAATAAACAAAGTCACAAGAGATAGAGTACCAAAAATACATACTTTACTCAATGTGAATGAGAAAACTCGTAAATAATGAGCACTCAGTGCTATCAAATACTGCTTGAAAGGATATATTAGGACCCATTGCTTTCAGTTATTTTGTTCAAACTGTCTTCTAAATCTCTCAGCAAATTTATGCATTCAAATTTTCATGCACCCCAATCAGAGTAGTTATATTATGAAATGGAACCAAGTCAGGAGACATGCATACATGTATTTTAACATTTTAATACATTATTTTAATTTAAAACACCCTTAAGTTTCATTTGTTTTGCCACAGCAGAAACATCAGCCTTCTAGTACGGGAGCAAGACTCCATTCAAGACAACTTTAGTGCATGTACATTCAAGCTGTGTTAACAATGGGCTGAATATAGCTAGAGTCTTAGGAACCACTGAACAAATTTAATTATTTTCATGGTGGGATGTTTAACAGTAGAAATTTCTTCATTCTGTTGAGCACCAAGATTAGAACCCAAAATTGTTCCACCTTTTCCACCATATTGTACCTCTGTCACAAAACGCTTCTCCTGAAGCGTGAGAAAATTCTGATCCACCAGGTATCTGAGATGCACAGAAAAACCATCACATTAAATAGTCCTTAACTAAACTATTAAATAGTTTAGACTTACAGGATTTCTGTACCCAGAGAGCTCACTCAATTCCACCCCGCCAACACACACAAATCAGGTCTCAAGCCACATCTCACTTGAGTCCAGACAAGTTCAGCTTGACTGAACAGTTTGGCAGTCAAATCTGGGAATATCCACCATCAGTAATGGCAAGGGCACTGCTGGCATTGGAACAATATGGTACAAAGCACCACTGTGTTTCCTGTTCCAAGTGTGACTGGGACTACTTTACTTATGAAGACATGGCCAAGTGGAGCAGAATCCCAGCACTGACCGACATGATTACCCTCTAAGTTACATTTCATGAGCCAGATATGTCAATACCCAGCACCAACTTGGAATACTATGGTCATGGCTAGTTCAAGTATTGGGTTAACACTCAGAAGGTTAACTTAATTCAGATTTTCCATCACCACGACTGCCACTTGACAATCACTGCAACTTAACCCAAAATATATAGGCAAGTTTGGGTTTGACTCACTGCTGAATGTGCAAAGAACTAGCCACTGTTTGGAAAGAACAGACGGCTAAACTGAAAATAGAAAATGCTGAAAATACTCATCAGGTCAGGTTGCATCCAGAGAGTAAGAAACAAAATTAATTTTTCAGGACAAAGGTCTCATGTTATATACTTCAAACTGAAACATTTAACTCTAGGGTCCTTTAACTTGTCAGTTCTGACTACATCTATGTGAAGTATTTCATTTCTGTTCCTTTACAGTAGGACCAGTGTACAGAGTAGAGCAGAGAGCTTTATAGGATGATGTGCCATCAGTACAACATTCTTTCAGCATAGGGTCTACCTACTCTCCTCTCGTTCTCAGCTGATCTTTCAAACAAGACATCTTTAAATCAAGTGCCATGACAAACAGCAATAAAAAGGAAACCACTTATTTGTGGGAGGAAACCACAATCTTTGTGTGGTAGAGTGCTTCCCTCCTATACAGACACTTGCTTACAATATCAAGCGTATGGTAGCAGCTGCTTCAACTGATAGGGTAATGAGCCCTTCTCTTTATTTTTAAAAAATCATTCACAGGATGTGGGCCTTGCTGGCAAAGCCAGCATTTCATCCCCATCCCCAATTATCCTGGGGAAGATGGCAACACACTGCCTCTTAATCTGCTGCAGTCCAGGTACACACAATGTTGTTTAAGGATTCTGACCCAGTAACATTGTTGGGATGGTGATAGATTTCCAAGTCAGAAAGGTGATTGTCTTGCAGAGGAGCTTGCAAGTTATCTGCTGCCCTTGTTCTTCTAGGTCGAGGTAGTCACAGGTTTGGATGGTGCTATCAAAAGGAGTTTGGTGAGTAGTGCATTTTGCAGACGGTACAAATGGGGGCCACTGTGCATCAGTGATAGACGTAGGCAATGTTGAAGACGGTGTGAGCAGTACCAATCACGGGGTTAGTTTCTTCAGTATTGTCACAGCTTTGCTCATCCAGGCTAGTGGGGAGCATTTCAATACATTCTTGACATGTGTCTTCCAGATGGCACAAACCCAGTTCTGGCTAGAAAACTTTTTTAAAAATCATTTTTGTTTTATCGATGCTGTAAACTTGCAATTTACTACTCCAAATAAAACAAGTCTCATTTGTGATTGACTACAAAAGTTACTTAACCACACGAAAGAGAAACTTTGTCTACGGGGTTTTAGAATACCAGAGTTGGGGTGATGAGAACAAGGTCTCATACGTTATGTCCCGGTCAATAATCCCTAGATCCCAGCTGATATTTGCATTTTACAGGCAGATCATACTACACAAGTACATCAGGGTAGCAGAACAGACTGCAGGATAGAATCTTACAATTTTATTCTCAACAACTTTTGGCCTTATCCAACAATGCAAGTCCCAATGCACATGCAGCTGTAAAGCAGCGCTGAACCATGGATAATGGCGCAGAATTATTCCACGTAGGCGATAATTCTCATTTACAGAACCAATTTATACACACAACCAAAAATTACAGAAACAGTGATGATTCAATTTAAAAAATTGATGGGGAAAACAAAAACCATCTGTAGGGACACCAAGAAAATTCACACAGTAGACAATCAGATGGGTGTATTAGGACTGAAATATTAAAACAAGGTAACTTAACAAAATGAACAATAGCTCAAAAACATACCAGATTAGGAAGGAATAAGATCTTGGCCAGGAAGGTGGTGATTTTGAGAGTTCTTATAGATGATAGACACTGTTGTCACTGTGCAATGGTTGAGAGAGTGAATGTTGAAGGTGCTGAATTGCAAGCCCATCAAGAGATGTGCTTTTGTCCTAGATAGGATTGAGCTAAAGTGTCGTTGGAGCTGTAGTCATCCATACAAGTGGAAAATATTCTGTTTTACCCTTGACTTGTAGATGGTGACAGGCACTGGGGAGACAGAGGACAAGTTACTCACTGCAGAATTCCAAGCCTATGATTTGGTTTTGTTACCATGGTGTTTAAATACCTGGTCCAGTTCAGTTTCTGGACAATGATAAACCCAGATTTTCAGAGTGAGGGATTCAGTGATTGTCCCTTGATGTTCGATGGTGTTACAATTAGATTTTCTCTTCTCAAGGATGGCAATTTCCCAGTGCTTTGATGTAAATTAACCCAAGCCTAGATATTGTCAAGTCTTGCTATACAGAGGAATCTCGATCACCCCAATATCGATAATCCGAGTTGTTACCAATAATGATTGAGTCATGTTGCCAACACTAATTCGGCTTACTGAAATGCTGCAGAGAACAGTCCTGGAAATTAATGAGAGCCCAAGCACTGTCCCCAAATGACTGACTGCTCACCCTGGCTCTCTTCCCACACTTTCCCTGGAGTTTTACACAGGGGTGCAGCCTAACCCCCCCCCACATAAATGCTCCAACATTGTCCTGTACCTCCATTGTGGGGGTGGGGCGGGCGGGCATTGCGAAGTGTGTTGCTGCCGCCAAGTCTCCTGAATGGGGAGCAGTCATAGCAAGTGATCATTCTGCCAATCCCATTGAAGTGAAGCAGCGGTGGGGGCGGGGGTGGTGGAGGGGAAGAGCGCTTCAGGGAGCTTCTGCAATGCTGCAGGTCCCTTACGCACAGAAGTGTGTCTCTGCTCAGAAGCAAACCCTGAGACAGAGAGGGTGAGCAAGGTAGGCAGAGTGAGGAAATGGAAACTTCCAAAAACTGAGTTGGAGAGGAGAGACATTGAATCAGTTAACCAAATAATCAATTATCCAAACAAAATACTGTCCGCCCAACTCGTTCGGATAACTGAGGTTCCTCTGTATATGGACAGACTGCTTCAGCATCCGAGAGATCACGAATATTGTGCAATCAGCAAACATCCTCACATCTGACACTGTGATAGAGTCATTAATGAAGAAGAATAGGTGTACCCAGGGCATCACCCTAAGGAAATCCAACAGAGATGCCCTGAAACTGAGATAATTCAACTCCAAAAACCATAAACATGGACAAGAGATGAACTCCAAAGGATGAGGCAAGATTGACTGCCCATAACATCAAGGCAGATTTGAGCAGTTTTGATATAAAGGAGAACTAGCAAACTACAACTGTAGGGAAAAAACAAAGCATGCGTATTTTAATAAAACTCATTCATGGGATATTGTACATATCTGTCCTCGGAGGTGGTAAGGTTAGCAGCCACCTTTAACTACTGCAGTTCACTTTGGGAAAGAATTCTTTCCCAAACAGCATTGTGGGTAGAGCTATCAAATGATCAGCAGTTCAAGCAGACAGCTCAACACCACCTTCTCGAGAGCAACTAGAGATAGGCAATAAACACTGGCCAGCCAGTAATGCCTAAATCTCAATGAGTAAAAAAAATCTTCCTTTATGCAAAGGTATGACTCAAATCACTGGAGAGTTTACCTAATTCCTAACTCCTCCAGCTTTGCTAAGTGTTCCTTAATGCTGTACAGTGCTGTCTTGATGACATGCATTCATTCTCACCTAACCCTTGGAGTTCAACCACGTTTATCCAAATTCAGAACATGGTGTAATGAGGTCAGGTGTTGAGACATCCTTGCAGAATCCAAACTGAGCAGGTTACTCCTTTGCAAATGCTGCTTGATCCATAAGGCGCAAGAACAGAAGTAGGCCGCCCAGCCCATTGGGCCCACTCTGATTTTAAATAGATCACGTCTAACCTGATAACCCTCAACTCCACTTTCCTGTCTTTTCCCCATAACCTTAGATTCCTTTACTGATTAAAAAAAACTCCCATCACATTGAGTATGCTCAATGACCCAGTGCTGACAACCCTCTGTAATCAAGAATTCTACAGAGTCACTACCCTCCAAGTAAAGAAACTCCTCTTCATCTTGTTCTTAAATGGGTGAACCTTTATTCGGAGATTATACTCTCTGGGTACTAGATTCTCCCACGAGGGGAAACACCTTTCTGCATTTACCCTGTTCAGCACCCTGTTAATATTGTGTATTTCACCTTATTCTTAAGAGCTCCCTGTATGCAGGCTCAATCTAATCAATCTCTCCTCATGGGGTGGCAATGGCCTAGTGCTATCACTTGGCTGTTAATCCAGACACCCAGGTCATGTTCTGAAGACCCAGGTTCAAACCTTGCCACAGCAGATGATGGAATTCGAAGTCAACAAAAAATCTGGAATTAAGGATCTAATGATGAGCAGGAATTCATTGTTGGAAAAACCCATCTGGTTCATTAAAGTCCTTCAGGGAAGCAAACGGTCATCCTTACCTGATCAGGCCTACATGTGACTCCAGATCCACAGCCATGTAATTGACTCTTAACTACCCTCTGAGCAATTCTGGCCTAGCCAGCAATGTCCTCATCCCATGAGTGAATAAAAAATAAGGCAGTTCTTCCAAACCCTTTGTCAGCCTAGTGAACTTTCTCTGGACTGTCTCCAAAGTCTGTACAGCATCTAATACCAGTGTATCAATGCCATTAGGTCCAGGGGACTCAGCCTTTAACCCTCGACCTCACGTGATGCAGCCTAGGATATCACTTTGCTGATTATTTCAATTTCTATCAATAACCAGGAGTCAGACCAATTTAGCTTTTTCACATGCGACTTATCAAATAGCTATGCTTATTTTTCAAGCATGACATGAAACTTGACTAGTGAAACACCTACACAAGCTGCTAAAAATTCAGTAAACACTTGATTTATAGTCTACTCATATCACAATTACAGACAAAAGAATAGGTGACTTTAAAATAAAGGCTGAATATTGGCCTACTTTCCAGAATTCTTAACCATAAATTTATTCAACTATACAGCATTTTGAAGTTGGCTGGGCATGCATGTATACTCAAGAACTGCACTGATGCTCACCAACACATGCAAATGTTTAACTTTTCCAAAGAAAATTGGAGTTGACCATGGAAGAGGTAAGAGATTCAATGTTACAAAAGCCTAGAGTGTTCCAAAAATCCCAGAGACAGTTGCTAACTAGCATGTCTCAATTTAAATATCTCAATCTAAGGGCCCACATGAGCAAGAATAAATGTATGGCAATAGGAAGGACGGATTCATTAAAGCAGTGTCCACCAGCAAAATTGTCTGAAGTTGGAAAATGACATGCAAACTACCCCAGAATTGCCAAATCAGAGCAGAACTTCAGCAACTTCAAAGCAAAGCAGAGGAAAAGAAAAACTCTAAAAACTACTGGAAACTTTACCAAACTATTTCCTTTTCTTAAAGAAAGTTGTTTATACAGGGATTCAAT
Organism: Chiloscyllium plagiosum; assembly: GCF_037043375.1. Taxonomy (NCBI): domain Eukaryota; kingdom Metazoa; phylum Chordata; class Chondrichthyes; order Orectolobiformes; family Hemiscylliidae; genus Chiloscyllium; species Chiloscyllium plagiosum. Next base: position 48,377,483 of record NW_028270188.1, read on the forward strand.
ACAGGACTCTGAGCAATTCAATGAGTATGTGCTACTCTAAACCACTTCTGCTTACTTATACAAACAGACAGGTCACCCTGTTTATAGTAACTCATCATCTAACATTGATCCAGTCCTAAAAGAATTTCCTGGGTCTCTGTTGAACAACCAGTCAACTAGCAGGTCAATCATTTCCGGTGTCTATCATTTCAGCACACAACACTATCAAGAGAATCAGCAAACCACTAATGAGTCATCTGTCTACCTACACTAAATACCACATTAACTAGATTCAATCTGACAAGTGGGGGCAATCCCATAGGAAACTGTCCAAGAAAGACCAATGATAACAGCTGACCCACATACTCTCTTGCATTTATTATATTTCAAAAGCAATTTACTTTCTTGTAAAGATACACTGAAAACCACTTCATTCAATATTTATATTGGACTTGAAAGCAACAAGATTCCATTCAGTTGGGATGAGAATGTTTAACCAATAGCTGAGGAAGAGTGAAACTACACCTTTTGTCTGTCATGCTCTTGTTTCATGTCTCATTTGTAGATGAGCATTTATGCTGGAGGGCCATGGGAGGAATTATGAGTGTGCACTAGCAAGATTATAGTAACAGACCATAACCTCAGCACACTAACCTAGTGGTCAAAATGGTCTGTAACAATGAATGTTTGAAATGACAGGACCAATAACTATTGCAGAATGCTCATCACCATTGAAATGCGGATAATACATATTTCCATTTTGTTGTTTACTTCCAAAATTTGTCCTACCGTACAAGTTGCAGAACAAATATACACAGTTTCACCATTGCAGTCATTGAAACACCAGTGACAAAATAGTACTTATCCAGGTGCCTTTTGGTTTGATAATCAATCTATGTTAATTTCAGAATAAGTTATGTTTAAACACTACATTCAAACCATTGCACAATTTACATTTTGGGTACAATGGAAAAAAAAGAGACAATGTTCCAGAGAGCTTTGTGAGGGAAAACAGCTACACAAGATTTTCTCATCTTGCTTTTGTTCAAATATCACACAATTGGAAATAAATATTTCTACTTTCCAGCCACAAGTGAACACGGATTATGGAAGTGAATCGTGATGTGGATAACAGAAACAAACAGAGGCAATCAAGGGGGGGGAAGAAAATTTCATTCCCTCTTCAAATCACAAATCTCAACCAACAACGCTTCTAGCTTATCAGCTTGAATCCCTTCCTTACGTAAAGAATAGTTATGTATGAAGCACAACTTAAAAGGATGGATAACTTCCTAAAAATAGTAAAAATCCGCTGTAGTATTTTTATTCTAATGCTGCCTCCAGCATCTCCCCTACACAATGGATCTTCTATTATAACGATTTTGGCATTGTTTCAACCAGATTCTCCTTGCTGAATTTATCAGTGAAGGATTACAAAATAAAGTGAGATATGCGTAGGACAACAAAAACAAACATACACTCAGTTATAGACAACTCACTGATTACTAACAAATACTTTGAAATAACTCGTATACTCTAGGAAATCATTCAAAACTAAATCTGGTGTCCAACAAGTGAGATAACCAATCGTCACTAAGATAAATTTAGCATTTGTAAAGACAAAATTGTACATCACTAGGAGAAGACAGAACAGAACAATGACTAACAACATTTGCAACTCGATGGGTTTTCTTGTGCACCTCACGAATTTGAAATAATGCAGTGTGGTTATTGTGTCAAAGTTGCAAAGGTAACACTAATACATTGCTATCCCAGAATAAGGAAAACAGAAATTTTAGTCACAAAATTCTTCTCAGACAATGCCTTGAGAAAAAAAAGTCAACTGGTCAGCTCTCTGATAATTTCAAAGTACATCTCACAAGACTCTTTCACAAACCATACCTGCATTAGTTCTAGCTGTTCAAGTGAAACCATCTTACAGAATTCCTAGTGCAGAAGCAGGCGATTCAGCCCATGGACTCCACAGCAACCCTCTGACGAGCATCCCATCCAAACCCACTCAATCCCTGTAACCTTACAGTTCCCATGGCTAATCCACCTCGCCTGAACATCCCTGGACACTACAGGCAATTTCGCAGACACATCTTTGGACTGTGGGAGGAGACCGAGAGAGACACGGGGAAAATGTGCAAACTCCACACAGACAGTCGCCCATTCCCCGATAATTTTTGTATGCTTCCTTTTAAAGTTTTTATCCTCTTTCCATTTAAATCTTGGTGTCCATATTCATTTGTAATTGCTGTAAATAATCCATGCTCAATTACATGTGAAAAGGAAATATATCTTTAACACAATTTCGATTTAAAATCTGCTATACCTTGTTACCAATTCACCAAATAAAGTAAACTTTTGATTTTAAGACCAATATACATTGCATCTACTTAAATCCAGACAGCCCTGTGTTCAAAGAAAAATCACAAATTTATGAAATAGGACAAGTGGACCATTTAACCACCCCAGAAAATTGCTGCCATTCAATTCAAATCATGGCCCCTCTTACAGTCAGAGGTATACAGCACAATAAGAGGCCCTTTGGCCGAACTTGTCCATGTTGACTAGGTTTCTTAAACTGAACAGGTCCTATTTGCCTGTTTTTGGCCCATGTCCCTATACTCTTTTACTATCCATGTAACGACCCAATGTCTTTTGAAGGTTGTATTTGTACCCACCTCTGACTTCCTCCAACACCTCACTCCATTTATGCATCAACCCATGCGTGGAAAAAGTTGCCCCCAGGTCCCTTTTCAATCTTCGCCTCTCACCTTAAAACTATGCCCTCTAATTTTAGATTTCCCCACCTTGTCTATTCATCCTATCCATGCCCCTCATGATTTTGAGGTCACCCCTCAGACTCCTACACCACAGGAAACAAAGTCATATGTCTCTTCAACCTCTCCTTACCATTCAAACCTTTCTGTTATACAGCACAGGAACAGACCTGTCAGTCCAACTTGCCCATGCCAACCAGATATCCCAACCGAATCTAGTCCCATCTGCCAGCATTTGACCCCATCCCTCAAAACCCTTCCTATCCATATACCCATCCAGAAGACTTATAAGAAGTGTTGTAATTGTACCAGCCTCCACCACTTCCTCTGGCAGCTCATTCCATACATACACCAGTCTCTGCGAGAAGACATTGCCCCTCAGGTCCCTTATAAATCTTTCCCCTCTCACTTTAAACCTATGCCCTCTAGTTTTGGACTCCCCTACCCCAAGGAAAAGACTTTGCCTATTCACCCTATCCATGCCCCTCATTTTATAAACCTCTATAAGGTCACCTCTCAGCCTCTGACGGTCCAGGGAAAACAGCCCCACGACTTATTCAGCCTCTTCCTATAGTTCATCTCTCCAACCCTGGCAACATCCTTGTAAATCTTTCCTGAACCCTTTCAACTTTCACAACATCCTTCCTGTAGCAGAGAGACCAGAATTGAACACAGTACTCCAACAGTAGCCTAACCAATGTCCTATACAGCTGCAACACGACCTTCCAACTGCTATATTCAATGCACTGAACAATAAAAGCAAGCATACCAAACACCTTCACTAACTTGATTACCTGCGACTCCACTTTCAAGGAAGGATGAACCTGAACTCAGAGGTGTGCTTGTTCAGCAACATTCCCCAGGACCTTAACATTAAGTGTATAAGTCTTGCCTTGACTTGTCTTTCCAAAACACAGCACCTCACATTTAAATTAAACTCCATCTATCACTCTTCGGCCCATTGGTCCAGCTGACCAAAGTCCTGTTGTACTCTGAGGTAACCTTCTTTGCTGTCCACTACACCTCCAATTTTGGGGTCATCTGCAAACTGAGTCATGGTAACATCCTTGTAAGTCTTTTCTACACCTTTCCAGTTTAATATTATCCTTCCTGTGGCAGCTTGACCAGATTTGTAATGCAGTGCTCCAAATGTGGCTTTACCAAGGTTTTATACAGCTGTAACATGACATTCCAACTCCTGTGCTCAAGTCTACTTTCCCTTCTGCCTCAAGTCTACTTTCCCATCCTGTTTCCCATAGGCCTTGATATTAAAATTCTTTGCCTCAGCTTTAAGTCTACAAATCAACCCACAACTCTGATGAAATTGCCCCTCATCTTGGCAACTTATCCTGAGACTGTCTTAAGTGTTCCCAAATGTAGGAAACATCCTGTGTTGAGCCTGAAAAGCTCCCTCAGAGCCTTCTATGTTCCCAAGCTCAAACATATTCAGCAAGGTATAAAATATTTTCTTTTGAGGGCTCCAAAGTTTCTTTACAGAATAGGCAAGCTACTATTTAATGGAGACAGACTCCAAAAAATGCAGCACAGAGGGATTTGTGCATTCTTGTGCACGACATAAAACATTAACATGTCAGTGCAGCAAGTCATTAAAGGCAGCAATTGCAGTTTTGACCTTTGGGTTGGGGTTTAAAAATAGGGAAATTTTGTTGCGCTGAACATTGTATTTATGAGGCTATACCTGGAGTACTGCATGCAGTTCTGGCCCTCATTTAATAAAAAGATACCCAGTTGTTACAGGAAATTCATTGGCAATTCACAGAGGTAATTCTGGAGATGGGGGACTTAATGACTAAATAGATTCAGTCTTCATTCACTAGTTTAGGAAAAACAAAGTAATCTTATTAAAGCATTCAAGATTTTGAAGGGGTACAAAGGATATATGTTTAGAAGATATTTCCACTAGTGAGCGAATCTCAAATGTGGAACAAAGGGACATTCATTTAAAACTGAGATGCAAAAGGATCTTCTTCTCCCACATGGGAGATGATGATCCCAGAGAGTTCCAGAGGCTAGATCATTGAAAGTATGAAGGGGAGTTGGATAAACTTTCCAAATATTGAGTTGAGAGTTATGCGGAAATGGCATGAAAGATTATTTGAAACCTGGGGCAGATCAGCCATGATCCTACTGAATGATAGGGCAGGGTTGAGGGGCTGAACAGGCCACTCCAACTCCTGTTTCTTACATTCTCAAGTTCTCCTTGACATTATCTCAAGGACTACTTCTTGGTTTTCTCAAAAGCTACTCTTTCATCCTTACTAACTTCTCCATTGTGTGATGCAGTCATGTAGCAACAGTACCTTCTGTTTGTTTGTTGACATTTGGTATATAAGGACACTAACAATCACAGAATTAGAAAAATTGATCAATATCTTCTACAACAATTCATTTTAAAAAAGTCACAGCACACAAGAAAACCATCAAGTTCTTGGACACTGCAATAATTAACATTGCATAAAACATCTAGAAGAGAGCAGAAATCTTTTTTAAAAAACTGACATCTGCATAATCAAATGTTATCACCCAAAACACACCTTCCATAAACTGGCACGGTCAAAGTTTTAATCCACTTCATCATATATGCGCAAAGCTAAGAATTGAGAATGTTCATTACAATAGGACCCCCATCATTATCTTCCATATTAGCTCCTGAACAACATGTAGCCTGAATCTAGAGATTCTGCATTCATTTGCGAGTAATTCATCACCTCGCGTGATTAATGTTTTCTCAGTATTCCGTTGTTTAAAACTGTTCACTCTCCTTCTGAAACTCGCTCTCTACTATCCCATTTAAGTATTTCACACCACTCCCAACCCCTGAAATTCCCTTGGTGCTTCCTCCACCACTGCTGCCCCCCACACACAGCTAATTCAATAAATCTTCTAAAAACTCAGTCCCCTTCTCCTGGCCCCTCATCACACAACTCCGCTTTGAATTCCTTACTTTCCACTGCTCTAATCACACCCTTCCCGACACTCCAACCCCACACATCTCTCACACTCCAACAATGACCTCTGGGCTTCCTTTCTGTCCCAATTCTCTGCAACTCAGACAATCCTCCTCACATTCCCTCCTGACATTCCATCACAACCAAATGTGTCCTCCCATAATATGCCTCATTCTTCCTCCCCCAACATCCTTCCCCCAAAACCCTATATAATTTTAACAGAGCTTGCTTCCTGAAGTTTTACTCTCCTGCAGCACAGAACACCACATCATTTGACTTTCTCATTGCTTGTTGTTTGTGTTTGCAGGTATTGCTTGTACAAGCATATCCATAGATCTCGGAACAACTTTTAAAAGTTTCATACCTTTTTAAAAAACATTCTTGATTTCTTACCGCCAAAAAAAGTAAATAATTTTGCAATTTCCTGAATTAGAGTCCATTTGCCACCTCACTTTGTCACCCATTTAACCAGTCTATACCACTTTGCAGTCTGTCTTTCTCTTGGTCTACACATAACTTTGCGTTGCCTGTGAACTTGGATACCTCATTCTCTGTGACCTCACTAAATCATTGATATAGACTGGAAATAGCCATAGCCACAGCATTGTTACTTGTGGCACTCCATTAGTTACAACCTACCAACTGAAAATGACCTTTCATCGCTACTTAACTCTTCCTATTCATTAACCTGTGTACTTCCACATATTATCCCAGTTTTCAGGTTCTTGACTTGCATAGTAACCTTTAGTACTGTGTGTTGCTGAACACCTTTTGGAAATCTAAGTATACTGCATTTTTTATCCCTCAACTACCCTAATTACGCAATTAAATACAACTTTCTTTTCATGAAACCATGTTGTTAGCTTTGCCTGACTCTGCAAGCACATTGTTGAGACTTGATAATAGATTTCAGCATTTTCTTAACCAATTATGTCAATCTAACTGCTAGTTCCCAGTTTTCTCCCTCCTTCCTTTCGGGCATAGCAGTGTTATATTTGCTAACTTCCAACCTGCTTGGACTATTCCAAACGAAAACGTACGAAGTAAACAGCATATTTCATGACATACATCTTAAGGAGGCTAGAAAAATATTTGCCTTTTCATGACCTTTTCTACCAGTCTTCCTTCTTTCAAAACAACACATCTGTATCACTGAGATTTCAATATCTCATTAAGAATCCTAACCATTTAAATTATACTGCCTCATTGTTCTTTCCCTCCCAAAATGCATACTCTACTTTTTCTCTACATATACAAAACCAATCTACATTCATCCACAACCTCCAGTGTTATAAATCAGCATGCTCCTTAATTTATTCCATCAGGAAACTGCACTAGTATTTTGCTTATATCTACATTCAAATCACTTTTATAAACTTCATACAACTCCTCCTGCAAAGATCCCTTGCGACTACAACATTTTTGTTCTCTAGCCTTCTCCAGGTGGCTACATTGTTTTTTAATACCAGATACTACTATCACCCTTTTCTGCAGTATAATATCAAGTGCAGTCTCAAATATTAATGTATGAAACATTTCCTTTCCCCCTACACAATGATTTTCTCCACTATTCAATATAATTAAATCCCACCAGTTAATTTTTAAATCTGTATGGACAGTCCGATATTAATCCAAGCCTTCAGATGGGCTATTTTCCTTCCCTGTTACAAGTACATACATCTTTCACCCACTTTTGGCCCACTTTGTCTGCGATGGTTCTTTCAAAGAGCCACTCCATTAGCTCCCCTGCCACTACTCCAACACCCTTTACCATATTCCTGCTGCATTTCTCCAAAATGCAGTGTCCTCATGGGAAATACTTACTCCAACTCTTGTCATTCTCTCAGCTGGGAATCAACACAAAGTTTTTGCAGCTGGCACACAATATTGGTGATAGAATGAATTTTCCAAGCATACTTGGGCACTAAAGTTTGGACAGTTACTTTTAAATTGCTCATGCTCCTTTACCCTCCTGGTTCTTTTAACCTCGCGGTCTCACTCAAGGTCAATGAGGCTCAGTCGTAGTTCCTGGCAGGACAAGAAACAGGCAGCAGTAACACTCATCAGCGCAGTACATGGCACAGCCGTGTTGATTCATGCTGAATGTCATTATGTTACTGCATCTGGATGGAGTGCTTACTGCGATTGCAACTATCACTGCTGAGTTCAAACGGACCACAACCAGCCAAGGGCTGACTGAAATCAGAGAATTCTCTTTTGCAAATCTCCAGGCTTGCTTCTAATAGCCACACCGATGGCAAATTCAGTTAGGATTCTCATTTTCACCACGGTCTGATGAAGAATCATAGAAACTAGTAATTTTGTCAAGGTCTTTTTTTAAGCATCTGTACAATTTTGGCCTTTTGCCACAACATTTGATTGTTTCATCCCATTAAAATGGCTAAACAACTAACTGCTTGTTCTACAAGCTTTGCTGGACTTGGGTTCTGACTTGGACCGATTGTGTATGTATACCTTGGTTCCAGAAATGCAGCATGACGATTTTCGAGGATCTGCCGCAATACACAAGTCTCACGATCAGGATGGTGGCTGGTCTCCGTTCTGATATTTTCCATGACGTGGAGTGTCTTCTTCAGGTCTTCAGGGCAGAGCCCTTCAGCCAATCTCACACCAATTTTCACTAATGCCAAATTACCTTGGTGCAGCGAGACACAAATTAGTAAACATGATGATTTTCACCCAGAATATGCTTAACACTCCTTTCATTTCACTGGAGGGCCCTACTTCTGTTCATCACTTGCCATGCCATGCTTGGTCTGCTCCACAAGAGTCTCTCAAACTCACATGCATCCTTTTTGTCACTTAAAGCCTACAGCCTGCTCGATCCATGTGCTGATTTACAGTACAAGCTAAGTAGAACATTTACTTCTTCTGTGAAAACTTGAGGCCACACACTGAGCAAGCACTTCATTGTGAAGTTGAAACGGAGGGGGTTAACAGATACGATTTGTTGTTGCAGCTTATAACCAGAGTTGACTTACACACCACAATCTACACACGGTAGAGCAGATAACCAACACACATTGCAGATTTGCTGCTATTAAGCAGTATCAAGTCCAGCTTTGGATTAATATACTACCAGAAAAACAAAAAAGACAAGACAAACCGGTTGTTTCATTTTTGAACGCTTTTACTTCAAATCTGGGATCAGCTTGCAATCCAGCCCAGACAGGTCAGAGGTCAGTCAGCAGTGAAGAGGCTAATGATTCTATACAAAGTCAGTCTGCAGCTATTTCGAGTCAATTCCGGATTCAAAGCAAAGACAATACAAAGCAGCCCATAATAATTGGTAAATAAATTAACAATTACATTCTGAAAGAACACAAGCCTAGCAGAGCTGTTGTAAAATTTTAATGCATATGCTAAAAAGAGGTATGGGTGAAGAGAGTGTTACTCTGTCATCTGGTAATGTTATACCTGCATTGGGAAGGCAAGGTGATGCATTACGAAATATTCACCCTCAAATACAGAATCAAAACACTTTGGAAAAAAGAAACTTCAGTACATCGCCTAGTAAAATAAATAGTTAACAGATACAAATTGCAACCAAGTAAAAGTCTGATTCTACAAATTATCCACAGACAATGCAAGACTGCTGAATAAGCATTAGTCAGCAAGAACACACACTCTGGACCTGTGCCTGACTCTGCCGTACCTCAGCTCCAATCCCATTCACAAAGTGCAGCATCTATCAATTGTAACAAACTTGACCCATCAAGGCAAGATACCTGCTTCCATGAGGCCTGGGCATCCATGTGACCCAAACTCCAAGTCCCAGTGTCTGTGACCCAAGTCCCAGAATTCCAGTGAATTATTAGCCATTTCTCCAAAATATAAGAAATATACTGTTTTAACTGCTGACTCCATCTAGCATGACTCGACATGTCAAACTAATTGGAGCATTGATGGTTAAAAGTATTACTGGCTGTCAAAATTACCAAAATAGAGACAAGCAGCCAAAGTAACCTTGCAATTCTGAAGTAATTATTTTCAGCTGAAAATACATTGCTGACTTTTCAGGTTTATGTTTTGAACTCTTCATAAAAATCGTTAATCAGTCTCCTCTCCTTCAAGCGCTTAGGATACTTGGCATTTCCAGGAGTGTTTTCTATCATAAGAGCGAAGATACCTTTGATAGTAGCTGTAGAAGCTGAAATCTGTACTGAAAACAACAATGCTGGAGATCACAGCAGGTCAGACAGCATTCAGGGAGAGAGCGCAAGCTCATGTTTGAGTCTAGATGACTCTTCAGAGATCTGGAATTGAAATGTTAGCTTGCTCTGTCTTCCTGAATGCTGCCTGACCCACTGTGATCTCCAGCATTTGTTGTTAAAATACCTTTGCTACTTTAATGTAACCTCCAAATTTAAATTAATCCATCAGAAAAGCACATCTTAAGTTAGAAACAAAAATGGCCACAATTTTGTAATAGAGGGTATATTAGTTCTAGCTATCTAAAAGACCTTATTCAAATCCTGGGAAATGTCAAGATTTGGGCAATGCCATTTTGATACTCTGGAGCGATTTTATTTTAGTCCAAAGTTTTGAAAAAAAAGGAAGCAATAGGTTGGTTGTGATGTATGTACAATGTTCAGATATCACTCAAACAACCAAAGACACTGGGTTTGGGTGGCAAAATAGCTAGAGGAAAATTTCTGTGGCAGTAGCTGTGTTTTTGAGGGATGAAGACACTGAACACCTGAAGACTGGATAACACTAGTACAGTCGTAAGGTGTCATTTGACTTTGGAGTAAAGACATTCTGTTTCAAGCCCAAGGGTTATTATTTCCTGGTTCAGAGTTCAAGATATTACATTAACCAGATTGCTCAAAATTAAGAGTTGAAAGAAGGGTTTCACTCAACCAATCAAACCTGCAGGCAGATAAGCAAGCTCCAAGAGAAAAGATGAAATAAATCAAAAACTTATTACAAACAGTCAACCGGATATTGCGTCTTATTAGTTATGGTGGGGACCTTACCCGTTTCAGCTCATTTTCTTCCTCTCTCTCCTCGGTGCTTTTCCCACTTCTGGAAATTTTGTTCCGTGAGTGCTTGATGGTTGTTTTAATAGCAGGCCGACAAACGTAATTCTCCAGGTTTTTGGGGGGTTTCTTAGTTCTCTTGGGCTGCAACCCAATTTTGAGTTTCAGGCTGCCTTCTGCAAAATTTGTCTCCTTGACAGAGAATTGCTGCTGGTCAGAGTTTGGTGGATCCAGTTCTTGCCCCGAGTCAGCAGCTTTTCCCCCCTCTTGCTTCCAATTCGTACCATCTTCTTCCTCCAAAGCACCTCCATCTATCTCTCCCTCTCTCCTGCCAACAACTTTGTTGTTGCAATTAGTTGGAGTATTTTTTCCAGGGTTGCCCTCTGCATCAATGCTCAAAGGCTGGTTTAAAGATCCTAATAAGGTATTTCTTTGCTCCATTATGCAACTTCCCACTCCTTACCAGTTTGGCAAGGATTGTTACAAAGAGCCACCCGTGCCTTCAGATTGCTGCTTTCTGTAGCAGAACACTGATGCTACACAAGCTGCTTGGTTATTGCTCCCAGTTGAAATGCAGCATCATAGTCACTGTAAAAGAAGAGAAACAAAGTCAGCACTAATTAGGAATCAGCTTCCCTCTGGGTTTCCCCCCATCATTAATATCAAGCAATTCTAGGTCAGGTGACATACCAGGACATGCCAGCTTTTTCTTCAGGCTCCCATTTCTCACCTAATGAATTTTTTTCCTGGAAACAATATCTCACTTCATGATTCAAGATGATTTCTATGCAAATTCACATAGGAATGGGATTAGCCATTCAGCCCATCTAGACTCAATAAAATCATGGCTGATCAAACATTTCAGTGCCATTTAACCAGCCCACCCCCATAACCCTAGATCACTGGTAACCAGAAATCTATCATTCGCTCCCTTAAGACTGAGCTTCCACAGCCCTTTGGTTCACAACCCTGAGTAAAAACAAAAATTAATCTAGAGTCTGAGTTATTTCCCTTAAATGTTTACATTGTACATTGTGTTCTATACTCTCCAATTATGGTAAACATCCTACCTGTATCTACCTTGTATAAAAGTGTTTCAACAAGATCGCCTCTCATGCTTCAAAACTTTAGAGATATAGTCTCAATGTACCGAACTTCCCTTCACAGGACAGTCCTGCTATCTCAGTGTTAAGTCTGGTGAACATTTGATATGCTCCAACTATGCCATAACATCATTCCTGAGTGAAGTGGTCCAAAACTACACAATATTCCTGATGTGGTCAAACCAAGCTCTTATACAACTGAAGCAAGACTTGATTACTCCTGCACTCAAATCTTCTTGCAATAAAGGCTAACATTCCATCAGGCTTCCGAATAGTTTGCAGAACCTGCATGTTAGCCTTCAGTGACTTATTGAGGACGATACATTGGTCCCTTTGTATGCTTTCACTTTCCAACCTCTTACCATTTCGAACATAGAACAGTACAGCACAGGCCAGGCCCTTTGGCCCATGATGTTGTGCTGAACTTTTCTCTTAATCCAAGATCAACCCAACCTACACACACCTCCATTTACTCCCATCCATGTGCTTGTCGCGCAGTTGCTTACATGTCTCTGACTCTACTACCATCGCTGGCAGTGCATTCCTCGCACCCACCACACTCTGCATAAGTAACCTACCTCTGATACCTCCAGCAAACCTTCCTCCAATCACCTTACAATTATGCCCCCTTGTGACAGCCACTTCTGCCTTGGGGCAAAGTCTCTGGCTATCTACTCTAGCTATGCCTCTCATTACCTTGTACAACTCTAGCAAATCACCTCTCTTCCTTCCTTCTCTTCAGTATGAAAAGCCCGTGCTCACTCAACCCTTCAAAAGACAACCCTCCAATTCAGGTAGCATCCTGGTACCCTTCTGTACCCTCTTTATAGCATCTGCCTCTTTCCTAATATTAGATGACCAGAACTGAACATAATATTCCAAGTGTGGTCTAACTAGGGTTTCATAGAGGTGCAGCAAAACTTCACATCTCTTAAACTCAATCCCTCTGTTAATGAAAGCCAAAACACCATACACCACCTTAACAACCCTACCAACTTGTGTGGCAACCTTGAGGATTTTCTATACATGTACCCCAAGATCCTGCTGATCTTCCACACTAAGTAAAAACAATGACTGCAGATGCTGGAAACCAGATTCTGGATTAGAGTGGTGCTGCAAAAGCACAGCAGTTCAGGCAGCATCCGAGGAGCAGGAAAATCGACGTTTCGGGCAAAAGCCCTTCATCAGGAATACAGGCAGAATGCCTGAAGGGTGGAGAGATAAATGAGAGGAGGGTGGGGCTGGGGAGAAAGTAGCATAGAGTACAGTAGGTGAGTGGGGATGGGGATGAAGGTGATAGGTCGGAGAGGAGGGTGGAGTGGATAGGTGGAAAAGAAGATAAGCAGGTAGGACAAGTCAGTGCTGAGCTGGAAGTTTGGAACTGGGGTGAGGTGGGGGGAAGGGGAAATGAGGAAACTGTTAAAGTCCACATTGATGCCCTGGGGTTGAAATGTTCTGAGGCGGAAGATGAGGCGTTCTTCCTCCAGGCGTCAGGTGGTGAGGGAACGGCGGTGAAGGAGGCCCAGGACCTCCATGGCCTCGGCAGAGTGGGAGGGGGAGTTGAAATGTTGGGCCACAGGGCGGTGTGATTGATTGGCGTGGGTGTCCCAGAGATGTTCCCTAAAGCCATCTGCAAGGAGGCGTCCGGTCTCCCCAATGTAGAGGAGACCGCATCGGGAGCGACGGATACAATAAATGATATTGGTGGATGTAGAAGGCTCCTTTAAGGCCTTGGATGAAGGTGAGGGAGGTGGTGTGGGCACAGGTTTTGCAATTCCTGCGGTGATAGAGGAAGGTGCCAGGATGGGAGGGTGGGTTGTTGGGGGGCCGTGGACCTGACCAGGTAGTCATGGAGGGAACAGTCTTTGCGGAAGGCGGAAAGGGGTGGGGAGGGAAATATATCCCTGGTGGTGGGGTCTGTTTGGAGGTGAGCACCAGGGGGTTTCAGTCCTTGTTATGGTTGGAGGGGTGGGGTCTCAGGGCGGAGGTGCGGGATGTGGACGAGATGCGTTGGAGGGCATTTTTAACCACGTGGGAAGGGAAATTGCGGTCTCTGCCTCCTAGGTGCTTTAATCTTTCTAACTTATCTCATGAAATGATTTATCGAAAGCCTTTTGAAAATCTAAATATACAACGTCCGTTGGCTCCCCTTTATCAACTTTGTTGGGAGGCTTTTGAAGATGTAACTAACATCTTCAAACATGATTCCCTATTTGCTGACTAACAGATCATAGTTATATTATATAACACCTTTGAGCTTTTTTTTTTAGGGTAACACTGCTACCTTTCAAAATCATTCCAGAATCAATAGAATTTTGGAAGATAATCATCAATGCATCAACTATCTCAGTATACAACTCTTTCAACATTTGGGGTGCAGAATATCAGGTTTGAGGATTTAATCACCTTTCAACTCCATTAATTTCTCTAGTACAATCTTCTCACTCAAACAAATTTCCCTCAACCACCTCATTTTCCCAAGTCACTTACACCTCTAGTTTGGGGAGATTACTTGTATCTTCCTCAGTGGAAACAGAAAATTAAATCATTTAACGTCTCTGCCATTTCCCCATTTCCTTTATAATTTTGCTGACTCTGTCTATAACAGACTCAGACACATTTTAGCCAAATAGTTGTCTTTTTTACATACCTAATGAAAAACAACTTGACAGTAATCTTGTTTTTAAAAGAACCTTTAGGAATGAGTGACCACAATATGATAGAAGTTTACATTAACGTCTGAAAGTGAGACAGTTCAATCTAGAGCATGGGTGTGAAATTTGAATAAGGAAATTATGAAGGCATGAGGCTCAAATTGGTTGACATAGATTGGGGAAATACATTAAAAGGCACAACTGTCCACAGACAATGTCCTATTCGTTCAACATGCAAAACTCAAAGAAAAAGTCAGTCAGCCATGGCTGACAATAGTATTTAGGATCATATAAAAGGTTATAAAGAAATGCCTAAAAAGCTGTCGCAAATATCAATAAATGCAAGGTTTGAGGGGTTGAGAGTTCACAGGTCACAATGGTCACCACATAGCTCTACCACTCTTCTGACTCAAAGATCACCCAGCCCCACCAAATTCTGACAGAAAGAACAATTTTCAAGGCTCTACATGGTGTCCCAGTGGGAAAATGTTTAAGAAGCTCTGAATTAAATATATCAATGCCTTGGAGGGATGCAAAGTGAAAAGGAATTACACTTCAGCCTCTTGAATAATTTTCCTGTCAGAATTTTGTAATTTTGTACACTATCCTCTCTCCCCATCGTTTAACAGTGAATAGAGGCCCAGTTAACCTAACCTCTCTTCAGACAAACTTGCCATCCCAGGAATCAGTCTGCTGAACCATCACTGCACTCCATGATAATTGTGTCTTTTATTAGGTAAGCAGAATAAGCCTGCACAGTACTCCAACAATGGTTTCACCAAAGCCCTCCACAGCTGCAGCAAGACATCATTTGAGTTGTACTCAAACATAGTTGCATTGAAGGCCAACAAGCTAACTGCTTGCTGCACCTGGAAAGTTGCATGCAGCACCTGACGTACAAGAACACCCAGGCCCCTTTGCACATTTAGCATTTGCCCATCTATAACCATTTAAATAATAGTCTGTCATTGGCTTTTTCCCTACCAAAGTGAAAAACTTCACAATAGCAGACCAGCAACACACGTCATCCATTACCCATCAAAAATGAAAATCCTCTTTTTCAATACATTGGGCAGAAACCACAATGTATTCTACATCAGATCATTCACCATCCTTACCTGCCCTCTTAATTCAGCTTTTAAATAATGTCATGGGAGTTCTACTGGTAGCAAGGAGTTCTTCTGGTGTCAAAACTAATATTCCTGAAGCTCGCTAAATTTGATTATCTTTGTCATTCTCTCATATGTTTGGGAGAAATCTATTAAGTTCCCCTAGATTGCAACATTTTATTCAGTGGCTTTGGATTCTCTCGAAGTTGCAGAAGGTACATTATAAATGCAAACACAAAGGTGGGAGAAACTCAGCAGATCTGGTAGCACCTGTAGTGTCAAGAACGGAGGTAACATTAAGTCCAATGACCAGAGTTTCTCCAGCACTTTGTTTTTTGTTTCAGATTTCCAGCAGATACAAAATAAATGTAATAAAAACAAAGATTGCAAGTTGCTTTCTTTCCTTAAAAGCCTACCACAACTGAGTATAGCAGTGTAGTCACCTACTCAAGATCTTGGGCGACACGGTGGCTAGCACTGTTGCCTCACAGCACCAGGGTCCCAGGTTCGATTCTGGCCTCGGGTGACTCTCTGTGTGGAGTTTGCAGTGTCTGCGTGGGTGTCCTCCGGGTGCTCCGGTTTCCTCCCACAGTCCAAAGATGTGCAGGTCAGGCGAATTGGCCACGCTAAATTGCCCATAGTGTTAGGTGCTTTAGTCTGAGGGAAATGGGTCTGGATGGGTGACTCTTCGGAGGGTTGGTGTGGACTTGTTGGGCTGAAGGGCCTGTTTCCACACTGTAGGGAACCTAATCTTAAGAAGCTAGATATGACCAATATATACTAATAGGGGTTAAACATCAACTGAAGGACTCTTATAAATCACAATAAAATGACCCAAATGGCGATGAAGTGTCCAACTGACTGTCACAATGACCTAAACGCTACTGGCTAGGATTTTCAAAGGTAATCAGCTCATTACGAAGCACTCGGGACACAGCATAAGTGAAAGCTCTTCTGTTTGTTTTCTCATTACTTTTTCTTTTAAAAAAAAAGTGATGTCTAGCTGTAAGTTTAAAAAAGAAATCTGCAAATTGGCTTTATAAAAACATTTCCTGCCTCACTGTCTGCCCAGTATGGTACTGGGCCCTACAGACCACGATAGTCGTCAATCGTTAGAACAACTTGTCTGATCTTAACTAACATGGCATTGGGAATTACAATAGCTTTTCAATAGCTGGAGAATTTATGCTTGATGGTGCATATGTGGGCACTGGTGAAAGGATTGGCATCATATAGCATGGAAACAAGCCCTTCAGCCCAACTCATCTAAGCCAACCAGATTTACTAAACTAAACTAGCCCCGGTTGTCTGCATTTGGCCCATATCCCGCTAAAACTTGCCTATTCATAGAACTTTCTTAATGCTTTTTAAATGTTTAACTGTACCTGCATCTACATCGATGGTGGATAAGTTGTTGGAGGTGACTCAAAGATAGGATTTACATGCATTTGGAGAGGCAAGGATCAATTCGGAATATCAGCTTAGCTCTGTGGAAGGAAAATAGTGTCTCACAAACTTGATTGAGTTTTTCTGATGAAGTAACCAAACGACTCACGAGGGCAGAGTGGTAGACATTGCTTATTTGTATATTAGTAAAAGCCTTTGGCAAGGTTCCTCATGGTAGACTAATTAGTAAAGTTCAATTGCATGGGATTCAGGTCAAGCTTACCAACTGGTTACAAAATGGCTTTATGGTAGGAAAGAAAGGACGAGGGTGGAGAGTGTTTTATCGGACTGGAGGCCTGTTACTAGTGGTGCTCCTTGGGGATCAGTATTGGGCCTGCCTTTGTTTGTCATTTATATAAATGATTTGGATGAGAATATAAGAGGCATGGTCAATAAGTTTGCAGTTGATATCAAAATTGATGGTTTAATAGACAGTGAAGAAGGTTATCTAAGATTACAAAGAGATCATGATGAATTGGGTAAATGGGCTGAGTAGCAGCACACGGAGTTCAATTTGGATAAATGCAAGATATTGCATTTTGGTAATGCAAACAATGGGCTCTCAGATTAATTCTACAATTTGGGGGAAGGCCCCGAGTAGTACAGTCCAACAGAGACCTAGAGGTTTGAAATTTGCCTCACAGGTAGATAGGGTGGTTTAGAAGGCATTTGGCACAGTTGCCTTCATAGCTTAGACCACGGAGTATAAGAATTGGCATGTCGTGTTGAGGGATATTGTGAGGTCTCTTCTGAGGTATTGTGTGCAGTTCTGGTCGCCCTGTTATAGCAAATATATTATTAAACTGGAGAGGGCTCAGAAACAACTAACCAGGATGTTGCCAGGACTGGAGGGTTTGAGATATAAAAACAGACTCGCAAGATTGTTATTTTTCTTTCACTGGAGCAAAGGTGGTGGAGGGGTGGACCTTATAGTGATTTATAAAATCATGAGGGGCATAGATGAGCATCTTTCCCCTAGGGTTGGTAGTTTTAAAACAAGGGGGCACATATTTAAGGTGAGTGGAAAAAGATTTAACAAGGAAAATGAGGAGCAGAGAGTTTCATGTGTGGAATGAACTGCCAGAGAAAGTGGTGGATGCAGGTACACACAGAACATTTAAAAGACATTTGGATGAGCTGACGAATAGTAAAGTTTAGAGGGATATGGACCAAATGCAGCAGATGGGACTAGTTTAGTTTGGGAACATAGTTGTATGGACCGAGGAGTTTGCTCCGATGCTGTACAACTATGATTCTACCATTTCCTCTGGCAGTTCATTTCACATATTAATCACCCTGTGTGTGAGAAGGTTGCCCCTCAGGTCCATTTGAAATCTTTCTCTCACCTTAAACTTATGCCCTCTAGCTTTGAAGTTCCCTACCCTATTTAAATATCCTGCCAATATTCACCTAAATTATCCACGTATAAATGACGAACCGCCAATCGATAGAGACTATATCGCAAATTAGGGTCTTCAGAAAAAGAACTAAAATTTGAAACAGGATGAGGGGAAAGATTTCCTCTGCATCGTGGGAAGCTGGGCGGGGGGGGGGGGGGGGGTGCATTGTTTGAAACAAAATGATGCTTGAGCAAGACCTGATGAGAAGCCAGCAAAAGAAAGAATCAGCTTGAAAACTTTTGTTGGTCAGCAATATTCTTGAATGGAAGACAAAATGCAAGACCTTGCTGCAGGTCTACCTTATACATGAGAAAAGTCACACTGTCAGGATTTGAAGAATTGTGCAATGTTATGATGCAACCTGCTTTCACCCTGTATAAATAAGTGGAATAAATAAATAAAATTATGGATATACTACGTTCTGGAAACATAACTGGTTGTCAAAACACGACCAACTTTCAGCTGACTAATAATAAATGTGGCAAGCAAGCAGAAGGTGTATTTATCTTCAACCTTCGATTTAGTGTACAGAATACTTCTTGGCTGTCAGTAATGCAGTTATACAAGTTGAACATGTAGGGAAGTGCGGAGGCAAAATTGAGGCGGGGTAATGGACGAGCCACTTATTCAGACTTTGTTAAAGCCTTTAACAAAGCAATCTAAAATTGGAACATTCAACAGAGAGCCTGACCAGAGGTTAAAATGCTGCAGTCCTGAACCTCCAATCAGCAGTCTGGACATCAAATGTCCTCACTAATTTGCTATCTACAGCTGGTACTATTGTATTTCAGTTACTCTGGAGAACTGACAACCTTTTTATTAAAAAAAAAAGGTCTGCAGACTTTCTTCACCTTCCCAATAATAAAGCAACTCCAGGAATCAAGGCTGTCGAGTACTCCATCCCCTTCATGTTATAGACTTAGTTCATTCAAATAAAGTAGATTCCAAATGGACTTTGCTAGTGCAGACAACAAACTAGAAGTCTTTGCCTTCATTCATCATTACAAATTACATGTGTTATAGGACTCAATCTCCAAAGCAAAAGAAAGTAGTTGGTAGGTTAAGTACTTTTTTAAAACTCCAAGTTGCTAACGTATTTATTACATTTCACTTACTTCATTAGCTGCACACAGCTCAAGAATCCCTTACTGAAATCCTGGAATCTACAACACAAATCACATTCCCAGTCAAATTTCTCCACCCTCCAAATATCCTGAATGGTATCACAAGATACTTAGACAATAAGAGCAGTATAATTAAGACATGGGGCAATTCTGCAAGACTTCCAACAAGCAACATTCTGTGGGATCAGTGCTGCGTCCACTGTTGTCTGTCATTTATATAAACAATTTGAATAAGAATTTAGGAATCACCTGATGAAGGAGCGTCGCTCCGAAAGCTAGTGTGCTTCCAATTAAATCTGTTGGACTATAACCTGGTGTTGTGTGATTTTTAACTTTGTACACCCCAATCCAACACCGGCATCTCCGAATCAAGAATTTAGGAAGCATAGATAGTAAGTTTACAGATGTTAAACTAATTGACAGTAAAAGTGGTTATATTAAATTACAAAGTGGGGCTAGTTTTGTTTGGGAAGTTTGGTTGGCGTGGACGAGTTGGGGTAAAAGGGTGCGTTTCTGTGCTATTATGACTATGACACTTTTAGTGTTGTCATTTCATGAAAAATTCTTGCTAATCAGGTTCTTAATCACAATTCTTCATTTCAAGTTACTCTCAGCACTCAAAGACAAAAACTGATCGCTCATCCTTCATGCCATAAACTCAAAATGTCCCATGTACTCTGTGCTTTACAGTTTAAAGCACCCAATCTGTCCTGTTGGGTGTTTCCTCAGATTATCTGAAGTACAAAGAAAGTTCACCCTCTAACCATAGCTTTAACAAGGCCAACACTGATAAGCTAAATATTTCAGAACCAATAAATCAATTAACCATATAATTCTGCTCTTCTGCAACAAGGTTTTGGGAAGCTATTTCAGTGAAGTCTAATGTTGACTTAGAAAATTTACATTAAAGATCGAATGGAAATAAAGAATACGGAAATGTTATTTAACTACTGAAGTTGCGCTTGCCAAAATATTCCAAACTATAACACACTAGCATGAAATTATGACAGTGGGAGAAACTGGAGTTAATTCAATCAAGACTGCCATGCACTAATAAACCACATTGGCACAAGGGTAGCTTAGACCAAACAACAGATTCTGGGAGTCATGGTGTTCTCAAGTTGGCAGTCAAAGTCAACATTACCAAATCCAGCTCTTTGCATTCAAATAGCAAAACTGCAGGTTTGCAATTATGTAACCATAATAAAACAATTTATAGAAGATAGGCACAGATTCAAAATCTAACCCAAGACCGACACTAAAGGCTCGTATGCAATGCAATTATGGTAAAGTCATTGAGTGACAGTAAGAGGAGGATTTGCCTCAAGCAATTACTACAACAGTAGAGGCATATGCCCCTTGAAGTACAATGGGCACATATCTGTAATCCCCTACTCTCTATGAAGGACAACATTAGAACTTGATAAAGAGCATCCATTGTATTAGAAAATTTGGAGAGACAAAAAAAAATTCAGAAAGTCCATACAAATTTATTCAAGAAAACACTACTTGTTACAGACAGGCAAAAAGGACTTAGTCATAGAGATGTACAGCATGGAAACAGACCCTTCAACTAGATAACCTAACCTAATTTAGCCCCATTTGCCAGCACTTGGCCCATGTGCCTCCAAACCCCTTCTATTCATATAACCATCCACATGCCCTTGAAATGCTGTAATTGTACCAGCCTCCACCAATTGCTCTGGCAGCTCATTCCATACACGCACCACCCTCTGTGTGAAAAAGGTGCCCCTTAGGTCTCTTTTAAATCTTTCCCCTCTCACCCTAAACCTATGTTCTCTAGTTCTGGACTCCCCCACCCCAGGGAAAAGACCTTGTCTATTTATCCTATTCATGTCCCCAATGATTTTATAAACCTCGATAAGGTCACCCCCTCAGCCTCTGATGCTCCATGGAAAACAGCCCCAGCCTATTAAGCCTTTCCCAATAGCTCAAATCCCCCAACCCTGACAACACCCCTTGTAAGCTAACACTTAAGAATCCAAAGTGCCAGGACTTCAGGAACTATGTTTAAGATGCTGTAAAGCATTTACAATTGCTGAGGGGATTGCATTTTATGAATTACCTGCATTGAAGAACACGTGAAGCTAAGATCCAAAGCTAGCCAAAAGATACCTAACACAAAGAACAATTTTGAACTTGGCTTATCATTTAGTGTCAAGCTCTTCAATTGGTGATTGAAGGAACAATTGGAATGACAGGCATTTTAAAGCTATAAACGTGCAGTAGAACTGGAAAATAAAAATCCAACTAAATTTACTTTTGCTGGGAGGTCCCAGACCTGCAAAATCTGCTTAATTAAGCTAAAGAAATTGATTAATTTCTTCCAAGAGCCATCAGTACAGTTCCACCTAGAAATAATGATTTTTTTTTCCAAGTTAGAAAGATAAAGATTAACAGCTGGGCAAGCTCCATCATGGACTTTGTAAAATGCAGCTAAAGCCAGTACCACTGAACATACTATAATCTACTCCTAATCCATCACCAACATTTGTAATGCTGTACAGTTGACAGCTGTAACAGTCACAGGTTTTAAGTAAAACTCTGGGCCAAATACAATTCTATCACAAGATTCCCATAGGTGATTGTACACAAATACTTGAGCACATATATAAAGTTGATTAAACAAAACATAATTCTACTTTCACCAGTTTATCCACCCCCTCCTCACCACCTCCCCAATGATTGTTCCATTATTAGCATTGCTTGCATCTATTCAACAAGTTAGGCATGGGTCAGAGACCTAGGACTGTAGGAAACTACAGAAAGTTGTGTGCACAGCCCAGACCATCACTGAAGCCAACCTCCCACCCATTGACTTCTTGTTGCTGCGGAAAGGCTGCCAACATCAGAGCCCCCCAACTCCAGTCATGCTCTCTTCCAACCTCTCCCATCAGACAGAAAATACATAAACTTGAACACATGCACCAACAGGTTCAAGAGCAGTTTTTTCCCTGCTATTGTTAGACTGCTGAATGGACCTCTATCTTCAAATAATGCTGACCTTGCTTTGTGCACCTATGATGCAGCAGTAACCTTGTATGCCTCACTCTAAGCTCCCTATCATCTTCTGTCCTTGTATGCTATGACCTGCCTGTACTGCTTGCAAAAACCTTAACTCTCCTTAGGTAGATGTGACTACAATAAAATCGAATCAAATTCAGGTGGTGGTGGTGGGAGTTATCACAACTCCAATCCTGTCCTCAGCCAACACCTACACAGGACAATCCAAGTACTCATGAGTAGCCATCTCCTCTCACATCAACATAACTGGTCCATCGAAAGACAAAGCACCTCATCGCAGCATTCCTTTGAAAGGCACCAACCAATGTGATAGACTGCTGAACTTCAAGCACAATTATTTACTAGCAGTCATGAGACGGAGATCAGCAAAGGCTTAATTCAGATCTCCATGCAACTCATGTTTGCCTTGTCACCAAACCTTGCCCAGGATGCTCAAGGATAAGTCAGCAAGTTAAAACATCAAGATTTGTCACAGTGAGTTGTTGAAATGAGAAAGGATGGGCAAATGTGCACAAAATAGTCTGGAGCAAACAGGAAAAAGACAAAACGAGAGAGAGGGAATACATGAAAGTAGTCGAGAACATACAGGAGGAGGGTGGGTGTCAAATTTTCAAACGTTATTCAATTTTATTTGTAAGAAATATGCTGAACTTATCTGTGTTATCTGAGAAGTAATCAGCATGCTTTTACTTGAAGACTCATTGTTCTACATTCACATCAGCAAAAGCAAAACAAATTCTCAGTTATTCAGTTGATTCATGGTGAAACCACAGATGGAAAACCCCAACACAGAATCACTATCTGCCTTGCAAACATTCACACTATTTTGCGGTGAATTTCAATAGTTACATTCAAAACAAAAGGTTACTATCCCAGTGTGAATTTCTATCTTACATAAAACTAAAACAAAGAATTCATCAGAAGCACACCGGGACTCTTAAGCGATTTTTAACAAGTTATTCTGAAACTTTAAAACTGGTAGCATCATGCTGAATATATCATTTTGCAATTTGCTAGATTCTTTGGGATACTGAGGGTGTGATAAGATGTTATAGATATCAGTGTGATGTCTGGACAACCCTTGGGTTCTTTTAACTGACATGAGTTAGAAATTTTTCTTTTGTTGACTGGAATGGTAAACGTGAGGACATATTCACTGGGTGATTCAGTGCTAATGAGTGGTCTTCTGGGATAGACTTGGAGGCTTGTAATTTTTAAAAAATATAAACTACTTGTTATCCAGGTTGTCAGGTGACTGAATTCAGAACTTCAAGTTTGTAACAGGGCGTCTGAAACTCCCAAGATAACTGTGGCAGCACCTTCACCCTGCAGGCTGCATCAATTCAAGAAGTCGAGTCACCATGCGTGCTGGAGGGTAAATTCAGGATGTTACTAGGTGCTGGTTATGTCACTGACAACTATTCTCTGGAACGAAAATTTCATTAAAACTATTAATATTGTTTTTAATTCGGTAGTTTTAAATCATTACAAATTAACTTGAAGCTTAATCAGAATAAACTGAGGTTGATTTGAATTCCTTGTTACTGCTCAAACAGAGCCCATGAATACCATTTAGATTTGAAAGAAGGAATATTACAATATCTGGGGAGGCCAAAAGGACTGGGATTCGATTACGTGGCTCAGTTAAAAAGGTCACCACCAAATAATTGCACTGTCACATTCTGCAGTTGCATGAATCATGTAGTACATTATTCAAAATTAGACATATCAACAGCTTTATCTTCAGATCTTTGAGTAGATAAAAGAGAAATAGCTGACTGTTAGCTGGATCAGAAGCAAAACAAGTGCAAAAAGTTTCCATGTTTTCTTCCTCCAAAACAGGAGATTTGAGTCTCCTACAGAAACTCCAAGGAAAAGCTTGCATGCCTGCTGACAACAATCACCTGACTTGTTTTAAAAAAAACACATCCAGTTATATCCAATCAACAAATATCACAGACCTGGGCCTTTTTCCTTCACCAACTGTGTACAGAACATCTGCATGAATCAGGTACTGGCTTGTACGAGTGGCTGTTCAGAACAATCTATGTAAATGAAGAGGTAGGTAATGCTCATTCCTTAAGTACAATGTTAACTGAGCCTGTCAGGAAGTCCTCAAGTTAACCTGGTATAGGTGGTCTCAGTGATCAGAGTTGGATGTCAGTAGTGATAAGTGACCATCTACGAATCTATTTGAAGATACAGAGGGAGTAATATTTCCTCAAACATTGATGGGCTTTCCAAACTTTTTCACAACTTAAAGCTTTTATCACAAGGTAGGAGGGTACTGATAGAGCAGGAACATAGCTGTTGTAACTCAAGCGCAACTCCACAGTGGCCACTGCTGCCTCAGAGCCAAAACTTCATCTCACACTCCACTTAGTGCATGCTGCTCATTTAGCATTGTTTTAATGTTATTAAGATCAGAAACCATGCTTAGCATTGCAATATTTGTTTTAATTTTGTTAACTGCACTACACCTCCCGATGGTGCCGGTGTTGGACTGGGATGGGCAAAGTCAGAAGTCACACACAACACACATAGAAATCGCATGTCTATGGAGCATAGCCCCTTCACCTGACGAAGGGGCTGTAAGACTTCACCGAACAAAGGAGCTATGCTGCAAAAGCTTGTGATTTCAAATAAACCTGCTAGACTATAACCTGCTGTTGTGTGACGTCTTGACTTTTACCTGATCTGAATTACTTCATTTCTGTGACCTTTTCCCTTTCTCAGACTTGCAGCTTCTCCCTGTTCCACACAACACTACCCAAGGTCTGCACCAGGGCGATCCCACCTACAGGCCCCAGGAAGCTTTCAAGAGCCACCACTTACCCTAGCCACAATCCAACAGCATTCCCCAAGAGGCTGCCACTGCCCCAACAGTGACCGGACACAGCAACTGGCAGGCCCCTAATAGACACTACTGAAAGTTGAAGATTATATTTTAACATATAAAAATACAATCTAACAGTTATATCACTTACCAATATAGGGCTTTTGACATTGAAATTACTGTATTTTAATTCAGAAGATACTAGTACAACATTTTAATTCTGTTTAGAGTCAGAGATGTACAGCATAGAAACAGACCCTTCAGTCCAACCCGTCCATGCCGGCCAGATATCCCAACCCAATTTAGTCCCACCTGCCAGCACCCAGCCCATATCCCTCCAAACCCTTCCTATTCATATACCCATCCAGATGGCTCTTAAATGTTGCAATTGTACCAGCCTCCACCACATCCTCTGGCAGCTCATTCCATACATGTACCACCCTCTGAGTGAAAAGGATGCCCCTTAGGTCTCTTTTATTTCTTTCCCCTCTCACCCTAAACCTACGCCCTCTAGTTCTGGACTCCCCAACCCCAGGGAAAAGACTTGGCCTATTTACCCTATCCATGCCCTTCATAATTTTGTAAACCTCTATAAGGTCACCTCTCAGCCTCCGACGCTTCCGGGAAAACAGTCTCATCCTGGTCAGCCTCTCCCTATAGCTCAAATCCTCCAACCCTGGCAACATCCTTGTAAATCTTTTCTGAACCCTTTCAAGTTTCACAACATCCTTCCGATAAGGAGGAGACCAGAATTGCACGCAACCAATATCCTGTACAACCAGTGGCCTAACCAATGTCCTGTACAGCCGTAAAATGACCTCCAAACTCCTGTACTCAATACTCTGACCAATAAAGGAAGACATACCAAACGCCGCCTTCACTATCCTATCTACCTGCAACTCCACTTTCAAGGAGCTATGAACCTGCACTCCAAGGTCTCTTTGTTCAGCAACACTCCCTAGGACCTTACCATTAAGTGTATAAAGTCCTGCTAAGATTTGCTTTCCCAAAATGCAGCATCTCGCATTTATCTGAATTAAACTCCATCTGCCACTTCTCAGCCCATTGGCCCATCTGGTCCAGATCCTGTTGTAATCGGAGGTAACCCTCTTCGCTGACAACTACACCTCCAATTTTGGTGTCATCTGAAAACTTACTAACCATACCTCTTATGCTCGCATCCAAATCATTTATGTAAATGACAAAAAGTAGAGGACCCAGCACCGATCCTTGTGGCGCTCCACTGGTCACAGGCCTCCAGTCTGAAAAACAATCCTCCACCACCACCCTCTGTCTTCTACCTTTGAGCCAGTTCTGTATCCAAATGGCTAGTTCTCCCTGTATTCCATGAGATCTAACCTTGCTAACCAGTCTCCCATGGGGAACCTTGTCGAATGCGTTACTGAAGTCCATATTGATCACATCGACTGCCCAGCCCTTGTCAATCTTCTTTGTTACTTCTTCAAAAAACTCAATCAAGTTTGTGAGACATGATTTCCCACGCACAAAGCCATGTTGACTATCCCAGTCCTTGCCTTTCCAAATACACGTACACCCTGTCCCACAGGATTCCCTCCAACAACTTTCCCACCATCGACGTCAGGCTCACTGGTCTATAGTTCCCTGGCTTGTCCTTACCACCCTTTTTAAAAAGGGTGGCACCACGTTATCCCACCTCCAGTCTTCCGGCACCTCACCTGTGACTATCGATGATACAAATATCTCAGCAAGAGGCCCAGCAATCACTTCTCGAGCTTCCCACAGAGTTCTAGGGTACACCTGATCAGGTCCTGGGGATTTATCCGCTTTTATGCATTTCAAGACATCCAGCACTTCCTCCTCTGTAATCTGGACATTTTGCAAGATGCCACCATCTATTTCCCTACAGTCTAGATCTTCCATATCCTTTTCCACAGTAAATGCTGATGAAAAATACTCATTTAGTATCTCCCCCATTTTCTGTGGCTCCACACAAAGGCTGCCTTGCTGATCTTTGAGGGGCCCTATTCTCTCCCTAGTTACCCTTTTGTCCATAATGTATTGTAAAAACTCTTTAGATTCTCCTTAATTCTATTTGCCAAAGCTATCTCATGTCCCCTTTTTGCCCTCCTGATTTCCCTCTTAAGTATACTGCTACTTCCTTTATAGTCTAAGGATTCACTGGATCTATCCTGTCTATATCTTCCATATGCTTCCTTCTTTTTCTTAACCAAACCCTCAATTTCTTTAGTCATCCAGCATTCCCTATAGTTACCAGCCTTTCCTTTCAACCTGACATGAATATCCTGTCTCTGGATTCTTGTTATTTCATTTCTGAAGGGTTCCCATTTTCCAGCCGTCCCTTTACCTGCGAACATCTGCCTCCAATCAGCTTTTGTAAGTTCTTGCCTAATGCCGTCAAAATTGGCCTTTTTCCAATTTAGGACTTCAACTTTTAGATCTGGTCTATCCTTTTCCATCACTATTTTAAATCTAATAGAATTATGGTCGCTGGCCCCAAAGTGCTCCCCCACTGACACCTCAGACACCTGCCTTGCCTTATTTCCCCACGAGTAAGTCAAGTTTTGCACCTTCTCTAGTAGGTACATCGACATACTGAATCAGAAAATTGTCTTGAGCACACTTAAATTCCTCTCCATCTAAACCCTTAACAGTATGGCAGTCCCAGTCTATGTTTGGAAAGTTAAAATCCCCTACCATAACTACCCTATTATTCTTACAGATAGCTGAGATCTCCTTACAAGTTTGTTTCTCAATTTCCCTCTGACTGTGGAAAAGGATATGGAAGATATAGACTGTAGGGAAATAGATGGGTGACATTTTGCAAATGTCCAGATTATAGAGGAGGAATGCTGGATGTCTTGAAACAGTTAAAAGTGGATAAATCCCCAGGACCTGATCAGGCGTACCAGAGAACTTTGTGGGAAGCTGCAGAAGTGATTGCTGGGCCACTTGCTGAGATATTTGTATCAATAGTCACAGGTGAGGTGTCGGAAGACTGGAGGTTGGCTAATGTGGTGCCACTGTTTAAAGAGGGCAGTAAAGACAAGCCAGGGAACTATAGACAGGTGAGCCTGACCTTGGTGGTGGGCATGTTGTTGGAGGAATCCTGAGGGACAGGATGGACATGTATTTGGAAAGGCAAGGACTGATTCTGGATAGTCAACATGGATTTGTGCGTGGGACTCACAAACTTGATTGTGTCTTTTTTGAAGTAACAAAGAGGATTGATAAGGACAGAGCAGTAGATATGATCTATATGGACTTCAGTAACGCATTCGACAAGGTTCCCCATGGGTGACTGGTTAGCAAGGTTAGATCTCATGGAATACAGGGAGAACTAGCCATTTGGATACAGAACTGGCTCAAAGGTAGAAGACAGAGGGTGGTGGTGGAGGATTGTTTTTCAGACTGGAGGCCTGTGACCAGTGGAGCGCCACAAGGATCGGTGCTGGGTCCTCTACTTTTTGTCATTTACATAAATGATTTGGATGCGAGCATAAGAGGTATGGTTAGTAAGTTTGCAGATGACACCAAAATTGGAGGTGTAGTGGACAGCGAAGAGGGTTACCTCAGATTACAACAGGATCTGGACCAGATGAGCCAATGGGCTGAGAAGTGGCAGATGGAGTTTAATTCAGATAAATGCGAGATGCTGCATTTTGGGAAAGCAAATCTTAGCAGGACTTTATACACTTAATGGTAAGGTCCTAGGGAGTGTTGCTGAACAAAGAGACCTTGGAGTGCAGGTTCATAGCTCCTTGAAAGTGGAGTCGCAGATAGATAGGATAGTGAAGGAGAAGTTTGGTATGCTTTCCTTTATTGGTCAGAGTATTGAGTACAGGAGTTGGGAGGTCATGTTGCGGCTGTACAGGACATTGGTTAGGCCACTGTTGGAATATTGCGTGCAATTCTGGTCACCTTCCTATCGGAAGGATGTTGTGAAACTTGAAAGGGTTCAGAAAAGATTTACAAGGATGTTGCCAGGGTTGGATGATTTGAGCTACAGGGAGAGGCTGAACAGGCTGGGGCTGTTTTCCCTAGAGCGTCGGAGGCTGAGGGGTGACCTTATAGAGGTTTACAAAATTATGAGGGGCATGGATAGGATAAATAGGCAAAGTCTTTTCCCTGGGGTTGGGGAGTCCAGAACTAGAGGGCATCGGTTTAGGGTGAGAGGGGAAATATATAAAAGAGACCTAAGGGGCAACTTTTTCACGCAGATGGTGGTACGTGTATGGAATGAGCTGCCAGAGGATGTGGTGGAGGCTGGTACAATTGCAACATTTAAGAGGCATTTGGATGGGTATATGAATAGGAAGGGATATGGGCCGGTTGCTGGCAGGTGGGACTAGATGGCGTTGGGATATCTGGTCAGCATGGACGGGTTGGACCGAAGGGTCGGTTTCCATGCTGTACATCTCTATGACAATTAGGGGGTCTACAGTACAATCCCAATAAGGTTATCATCCATTTCTTATTTCTCAGTTCCACCCAAATAACCTCCCTGGATGTATTTCTGGGAATATCCTCCCTCAGCACAGCTGTAATGCTATCCCTTATCAAAAATGCCACACCTCCCCCCTTGCCTCCCTTTCTATCCTTCCTGTAGGATTTGTATCCTGGAACATTAAACTGCCAGTCCTGCTCATCCTTGAGCCATGTTTCTGTAATTGCTATGATATCCCAGTCCCAGTTTGATCTCTTTCCTTACTATCTCTCCCCTCCACCAAAACCTTACAGTTTAAATCCCCCCCAAGCAGCTCTAGCAAATTTCCCTGCCAGTATATTAGTTCCCTTCCAATTTAGGTGCAATCGTCCTTCTTGTGCAAGTCACTTCGACCCCAAAAAAGATTCCAATGATCCAAAAATGTGAATCCTTCTCCCATACACCAGCTCCTCAGCCATGCATTCATCTGCTCTATTCTCCTATTCCTGCCCTCACTAGCTCATAGCACCAGATAATAATCCAGATATTACTATTCTCGAGGACTTCGATTTTAAATTCCGGCCTAACTCTCTAATCTCCCTTCAGAATCTCAACCTTTTCCCTTCCTATGTCGTTGGTTCCAATGTGGACAATTATCTCTTGCTGGCCCCTCTCCCCAGTGAGAACATTCTGCACCTTCTCTGAGACATCCTTGATCCTGGCACCAGGGAAACAACACACCGTTCTGCTTTTTCTCTGCTGGCCACAGAAACGTCTGTCTGTACCTCGGACTAGAGAATCCCCTAACACAATTGATCTCTTGGAACCCGATGTACCCCTCATTGCATTAGAGCCAGTCTCAATTCCAGAAACTTGGCTGTTCGTGCTACGTTCCTCTGAGGATCCATCACCCCCTACATTTTCCAAAACAGCATACCTGTTTGAAATGGGTATATCCACAAAAGATTCCTGCACTAGGTGCCTACCTCTCTTACCTTTCATCCATTTATGTGACTCTGAGACTTGCCCCCGTTCCTATAACTGCCATTCATCTAACCAATCGATCTGATAAGATTCGCAGCCAGCAGCATTTATGGCAGATATAATTCGCAGTAACCCTTAAACTCTCTTTGAACTCCCACATCTGACAAGAAGTACACATCACTCTATTAAAGGCCATTTTTGCTCCTTCACAATCTCCAGACCCAGAAAATAAACACCGTCTTATTCCCCTACAAATACTGCCCCAGGTTAAATAAATAGTTATGGCTTATATTTCAAGTTTAATCAAGGAACATATCTCCAAAAACACAATCAAGAAAGAACCTACTCTACTCACTACTGCAGATTCTCTGTTGGATACACTTAAGACAACAATTAACTTATCTGATTCTGTGCTGTGAACTTCGCCCAACAGTTCCTCCAAGATCAATTGTGAATTTCACTGTTTGATAATTTTCCCAGATGCACTCAGATGTCCAGCGATACAAGAATTCAAATATCAAAGGCAGTAACTGTGCAGGTTCTCTCTCTCTCTCTCTGTTGCAATGACCTCACCATGTGCTACCTTCATCTGTTCTTCTCCCTTTTAAAATTGCTGTTGTTTTGACTTTTTTTTTCCAAAGTTCCAAAACAATGCAACAGCGTATGAAACAGTAATTGATGGAGGGTCCCAAGGCAGAAGATGACACATTCTTCCTCCAGGCATCAGGCGGCTGGAATTTGACAGTGGAGGCAGCCCAGGGCTTGCATGTCCTTGGCGGAGTGGGAGGGGAAGTTGAAGTGTTCGGCCATAGGACGGTAGGGTTGTTTAGTGTTTGTCCCCCCGAGATGCTCTCTGAAACATTCTGCAAGTTGGCACCCTGTCTCCTCAATGTAGAGGAAGCCACAGCGAGAGCAATAGACAAAGTAGATGACATGTGTGGAGGTGCAAGAAAATCTCTGTCGGATCAGCATATTCAACCGGGGAACTAATGTCTCTGGGAGCTACTGGGAAATGGTCCTCACAATGAGAGTTGCAAGAAACAGAATCAGCACAACGAAATGTTTCTGCTCAAGAATTATAGGCTAACACTCCAAGTATGTACTTCCAAAAGCCTTTAGATTGATTCAAGGATAGTGTCCATAGCCTTTGCTTCGACCTTGACTTCTTTGAAAACATACCTGAACAATGGACAAACCCATTCCACAGTTCAGGGAAGAATGTCCCCTCTCTGATACATGTCAATTGCTTAATTCACATCTTTAATTCTTCCTATTCTAACAAAATACATTAACACCTAGCAAAATAGCAAAGGGGGAAAATGTCAGAAGAACATGAATAGCCCTAGCATTCAAAAGCTGAATTCAGAGTCTTGGTTCTGAACAGAACATATTTGAAATAAGCATTCTAAACACCATAACCTGAAAAATTCAAAGAATTCAACTGGCAATGAGGGCAATGTAATAAAATGAATACAGACCAACCCAAAAAATTGAAGTACTACTGTTCATCACGTTTCTTAAGATGGCATAATAAACCAATACTTAGATAAGCTTGGGAAACAAGAATGATGAGACATTGTGCTATGACCTTGCAAAAGACCCTGCATCTTTTACTGTAAAGGCCTTGAAAAATGAAGGTTTGTTTGAAATGAAATAGCTGCATCCAACTCAATGGGCTATATACACTAGTCCTCCACAACTCCACAATATAATTGCCCAGTAGCGTTTGAGAGGGGTCAACCAGGAGGTATTATTCTCAGAGTCCTTAACACATTTTCTATGAACACAGTAAAACATCACTAAGTGTTAGAGAGAAATGATAGCTTTCAGCTAATGTGTAAAATAAAAAGACCAACTCCATAGAAACCAGTAACAGCTGCCAGCAAGGAAGTGCCCGGCCCAACAGCACAAGAACATATCCTAACTGATTCAATAGCCTGTACTAGAAACATAGAAAAGAGTGTGCCATTCAGTCCTTTTGAGTCTACTCCACCATTCAACATGACCATACAGTTTGTTCTGACTTTCTCCCAAATCCTCAAATATCTTTAATCCCAAGGACTATACCAACTCCTTCTTGAAAACATTCAATGTTTTGACCTCAACAACTTTCTGTAGCTGAGAATTCCACATGCTCACCACTTTCTACATGAAGAAATTTCTCCTCATCTCAGTCCTAAATGGCTTACCCCATTTCCTTAGACTGTGACCCATTGTTTGAGACTCCTGGTCATTGGGAACATTCTTCCTAGCTTTACTGTGTCTAATCCTGTTGGAATTTTAGAGGTTTCTATGAAAACCCTCATTCTTTAACTCCAGTGACAATAGCACAAGACCGAAACTACACACAATACTCCAGACATGATCTCACCCAGGCCTTGTACAATTGCCCTGATATAGAGGTGCTGGTGTTGGACTGGGGAGGACAAAGTTAAAAATCAAACACCAGGTTAAAGTCAAACAGGTTTATTTGAAGTACAAGCTTTCGGACTGCTGTTCTTTCAACAGATAGCAAGTGGGGCAGGATCATAGGACACAGAATTTTTAGCAAAATATCAAAGTGTCATACAACTGATGCAATGTATTGAACAAACCTAGACCGCTGTTAAGTCTTTAGATTACAATTTAGATTACTTACAGTGTGGAAACATGCCCTTCGGCCCAATAAGTCACACCGACCCGCCGAAGCGCACCCTCCCAGACCCATTCCCCTGTTTACCCCTGCAGCTAACACTACGGGCAATTTAATCTAGGTTTGTTCAATACGTCGCATCAGCTGCATGGCACTTTGATCTTTTGCTAAAAATTTTGTGTCCTATGATCCTGCCCCACTAGCTACCTAAAGGAGCAGCACTCCTATTGGACGATAACCTGTTGTCTGATTTTTAACTTCGTACATTTGCACCAAGGCATTCTTGCTTCTGTACTTGAAACCCCTTGCTACAAAGGTCAAAATACCATTTGTTTTCTTCACCACCTACAACACCTGTATACTTACTTTCAGCAATTAATGTATGCGGATACCCAAGTTTCATTGCACCTCCCAATCTATCCTCCTGTTTTTGATACCGAAAGTGGATACCTTCACATTTCCTGACATCATACTTTAACCTGCTACACATTTGCCAATTTACTTATCTTATTCCAAATCACACAGAAGCATCTCTACATCCTCCTCCCAGCTCAGTCTCCCACCCAGCTTTATGTCATCTGCAAACTTGGACCAGTTACATATTGCTTCCTCACCTAAATCATTAATATGCACAGGTATATAGTGAATAGCTGGGGTCTATGCAATGATCTTCACTAGGCACAGTCTGCCACTGAGAAAGAGATCTGTTTAATCCTTCTGTTACCTGTCTGCCAACTAGTTCCTTAACCATGTTAGTACACACTGTCCTTTAGTGTTACATGATAATTTCTAATGTGGGAATTTATCAAAAGCTTTCTGAAAGTACAAGTTATCCATATTCACTGGCTCCCCCATATCAAATCTAATAGTTACATCCTCAAAAAACTCGTATATATTTGTCAAGCATAATTTCCCAAGCATAATTTCCATTTTGTAAATCATGCTGTCTGATCCTGTCATAGTCTTCCAAGTGCTTTTATAATGGACTACTGCATTTGTGACCCAAATGACTGTGTGAGCATTACAAATAAATATCAAATTTATTAAAACAGCAGAATCCACTGCAGTTAATTCAGACTTTTATCATACAGCACAACAGACTTTATGACAAAATATAACATTTATTGAAAAAATTTCCAAGTGGGTAATGGATCCCTGTTTAAGGAGGTCAGTCAGTTATGATGCCACTTATGCCCAATAGCTTAAGGATCACTACCATATCTGCAACAGCTTCCACATCAGTTGAACATCTCATCTCCTTTTCAACCACTGATTCTGCACATAGAGCACTCCAGTTGAGAAACTCAATTACATGTTTCACAACAATCCAAGCCTTTTCCATTATTCTCTTAATTAAAAGCAGACACCCCAGAGTAATTTAAAATAGCACAAGATCAACACTGCTACATTGAGAACCCCTGAATGAATCTAATCAGACTGACATGTAGAGTATCAAAAACACATTAACAACATTTTTAAAAAAAACCTTAAAACATAAATGAAAGAAAATCAAGCAATCCTCAGCCAGTGAGAAAATCCAACCTAGTTAAGACAGCCCCGATCAATAGCACCCAATTTATAGTTTCCTATCACCCTTTGCCATACCAACATAAAACTGAGTAATGCAGCTCAAAAACAAACCTCATACAAAACGAATGATGGCCAAGAGGCCCCTGTAGAAATTGCTGGAGCCACAAAAATGCAACATTGATCATTGAAAGTGCCTATGCATAAATTTTTGGAAGTCTGGCTTTTCTGAATATCTAAAATCCTCAGACCAAATTAAAATAACTCCCTAAAACCTGGCAGCGCTATGAAGGACAGGTTCCAAGAGTTAATACAAAGGAATTTAATATACATTTCACAGAATACACTGTACTCAATTCATTACCTTCCTCACCACATTGTTTTGTTCATGACGATAGAATGGTCTGCCACTAAAAGAAGCTGCATATTAAGTGATTACCAATCTCCATCCCCAGGCACCCACAGGTGGAACAGCATTACACCATATGGCACATCTGATGTGCCAATAACCATCAAACCATTTAATTCCAAGTGCCACAGAAGTCAGTGATGTTACATAGGATCTCTCATTTGGAATGCAGCAACTTATTGCTGGAGCCAACACACTATCCACTCACCCTTAACAATTTCTCCTTCGAATCCACCCACTTCCTCCAGACCAAAGGGGTAACCGTGGGCACCAGCTATGCCAGTCTCTTTGTCGGCTATGAAGAACAGTCCATCTTCCGTAGTTACGCCAGCACCACTCCCCACCTCTTCCTCTGCTACATTGATGACTGCTTCAGCGCCACCTCGTGCTCCCACGAGGAGGTTCGGCAGTTCATCAACTTCACCAACACATTCCACCCCAACCTTAAATTCACCTGGACCATCTCTGACACCTCCGTCAATGACGACTGACTTGACGCTGACATTTCTTTTTACAAACCCACTGACTCCCACAGCTACCTGGATTACACCTCTTCCCACCCTGCCTCCTGCAAAAATGCTATCCCACATTCCCAATTCGTCAGTCTCTGCCGCATCACCTCCCAGGAGGACGAGTTCCACCATAGAACACACCAGATGGCCTCCTCCTTTTAAGACCGCAATTTCCCTTCTCACGTGGTTGAAGATGCCCTCCAACGCATCTCATCCATATCCCACACCTCCGCTCTCAAACCCCACCCCTCCAACCCGAACAAGGACAGAACCCCCCCCCACCGCCGGTCCATACCTTCCACCCTACCAACCTTCGCATAAATCGTACCATCTGCTGACATTTCCGCCACCTACAAATGGACCCCACCACCAGGGATATATTTCCTTCCTCACCCCCTTCCGCAAAGACCGTTCCCTCTGTAACTACCAGGTCAGGTCCATGTCCCCCAACAACCCACCTCCCCCCTGGCACATTCCCCTGCCACCGCAGGTTTCACCTCCATCCGAGGCCCCAAAGGAGCCTTCCACATCCATCAAAGTTTCACCTGCACATCCACCAATGTCATTTATTGTATCCATTGCTCCCGATGCGGTCTCCTCTACATTGGGGAGACTGGACGCCTTCTCGCAAAACGCTTTAGGGCACCACTCCAGGACCCCCACACCAATCAACCCCACCGCCCCATGGCCCAACATTTCAACTCCCCCTCCCACTCTGCCGAGGACATGCAGGCCCAGGGCCTCCTCCACCACCACTCCCTCACCACCAGGCGCCTGGAGGAAGGAAGCCTCACCTTCCGTCTCGGAACACTTCAACCCCAAGCATCAATGTGGACTTCACCAGTTTCCTCATTTCCCCTCCCCCTACCTTACCCCAGTTCTAAACTTCCAGCTCAGCACCATCCTCATGACCTGTTCTACATGCCAACCTTGCTTCCCACCTATCCGCTCCACCCTCCTCTCTGACTTATCACCTTCATCCCACCCTCATCCACCAATTGTACTCTTTGCTACCTTCCCCCCACCCTCCTCTCTGACCTATTGCCTTCATCCCCACCCCCTTCCACCTATTGTACTCTTAGTTACCTTCTCCCCAGCCCCATACCCCTTCCATTTATCTCTACACCCTGGAGGCTCCCTGCCTTCAGTCCTGAAGAAGGGTTCCTGCTCCTCGGATGCTGCCAGACCGGCTGTGCTTTTCCAGTGCTACTCTATTCTAGACTCTGACTGCCAGCATCTGCAGTCCTCACTTTTGCCTATCCAACTTACTCCAATTCAAGACCCTCCTGATGCATAAAATCATTCACCAAGATTAAGAAGAATTTCTTCAAGATAATAAGAAAAGTCACATCACAAACCCCTTTCTGCTTCATTAGTTTTTATGGCTTGTTGATCAAGTTATAAAATCAAAACAAGTCTTGATAAATGTTCTGAACCAATCATATGATTTAGAGGAAGGCCATCTGAAGGAACCCATTGCCTGATAAAGTGGAGGCTGGAGTTACGCCAAGAATCTCTCGTTCAACCTGTTTCAGTTATCAAAATACAGGGGAAGAATATTCATCCATTTCCAAAAAGCAGTCACCCACTCTGCATTTTGTCTCACAACGTAGAGGAGATATTGTGAGTAGCAAATGCAGATTAGATTAGATTAGACTGAATGAAGTGCAGGTAAATTGCTTCTTTACCTGGAAGGTGTATCTGGGGCCTTGGATAATGAGGGAGGAAGTAGGCAAGCAGGCAGGTCTTACACCTTCTGCAATTACATGGGAAGGTGCTGTGGGCATTGGGGAGATGTTGGGAGTGGAGGAGAAATGGGCCAGTGTCCCAGAGGTAGCAGTCCATGTCGAAGGCTGACAAGGGAGTGAAATGTGTAGCACTTCTACCCTTATTCCTCCTCTTCCCTTCACCCCCCCCCCCCCCCATTCTCATTTTCTATAGAATTACTTCTGCATCAAACAGAGGACTGGGTAAGAACAAAGATGATTCCTGACAACAGGAACAAATTCTTCTGGAATTTTTTGAGGATGTAACTCTGAAGATGGACGAGGGAAATCCAGTAGATGTAGTGTACCTAGACTTTCATAAAGCTTTAGATAAAGTCCCACATAGGAGGTTAGTGAGCAAAATTAGGGCGCATGGCATTGGGGGCAAAGTACTAACTTGGATCGAAAGTTGGTTGGCTGATAGGAAACAAAGAATAGTGATAAACGGCTCCATTTCGGAATGGCAGGCAGTGACTCGTGGGGTACCGCAGGGATCAGTGCTTGGACCGCAGCTTTTTACAATTTATGTTAATGAAATAGAAGATGGTATTATTAATAACATTAGCAAATTTGCTGATGATACTAAGCTGGGTGGCAGGGTGAAATGTGAGGAGGATGTTAGGAGATTACAGGGTGACCTGGACAGGTTAGATGAGTGGTCAGATGCATGGCAGATGCAGTTTAATGTGGATAAATGTATGGTTATCCACTTTGGGGGCAAGAACAGGAAGGCAGATTACGATCTAAATGGAATCAATTTAGGTCAAGGGGCAGTACGAAGAGATCTGGGTGTTCTTGTACACCAGTCAATGAAGGTAAGCATGCAGGTACAGCAGGTAGTGAAAAAAGCTAATAGTACGCTGGCCTTCATAACAAGAGGGATTGAGTATAGAAGCAAAGAGGTTCTTCTGCAGCTGTACAGGACCCTGGTGAGACCACACCTGGAGTACTGTGTGCAGTTCTGGTCTCCAAATTTGAGGAAAGACATTCTAGCTATTGAGGGAGTGCAGCGCAGGTTCACAAGGTCAATTCCTGGAATGGCGGGACTACCTTACGCTGAAAGACTGGAGCGACTGGGCTTGTATACCCTTGAGTTTAGAAGATTGAGAGGGGATCTGATTGAGACATAAGATTATTTAAGGATTGGACACTCTGGAGGCAGGAAACATGTTTCCGCTGATGGGTGAGTGCCAAACCAGAGGACACAGCTTAAAAATACGGGGTAGGCCACTTAGAACAGAGTTGAGGAGAAACTTCTTCACCCAGAGAGTGGTGGCTGTGTGGAATGCTCTGCCCCCAAGGGCAGTGGAGACCCAGTCTCTGGATTCATTTAAGAAAGAGTTGGATAGAACTCTCAAAGATAGTGGAATCAAGGATTCTGGAGAGAAGGCAGGAACAGGATACTGATTAAGGATGATCAGACATGATCATATTGAATGGTGGTACAGGCTCGAAAGACAGAATGGCCTACTCCTGCACCTATTGTCTATTGTCTAACAGAGTGCATACTCACTTCAGCACAAATCTTCCTCTTTTTCTTAATTATATGCAATAAAGTGCAGTCTCTCACAAACAGAAACATGCAGTTTTATGGTCCAGACAAGACATGCTGTCACATAGTAATACACCAAATTCAAATATCAGTGTCTGAATTTGACTCACACCTGAAGAGAAATTCTGAACATTTATATCAGATTCAGCCTGAACTCTTATTTCTTGCTCTCCAGATTTGTCTGATCCGAGTAGCCTTAATACTCTTTATTTGATGTTCACAACTAGCATTTATTTTCTCTACTGCCCAACAGCAGTCAGATTTGGTGAGAACAACCCATTCACGAGGTTCAGGCAAACCTACCAAATCCAGGAAAACTGGTCCCAGAACATTCATTCACATTTCAGATGGAGTCCCCAGCCATGCACTCAGATCCTGTGCAGACCAGCTGGTAGGAGTATTCACAAACATCTTTAATCTCTCTTTACTATAATCTTAAATCCCCACCTAATTCAAAAAACCATCATCCCCATACCAAAGACAACACAGCAACTTGCCTCAATGACTACCACCCAGTGGCTCTGACCTCGATAATTATGGAGTCCTTTGAGACATTAGTCATGGCTCACATAAACTCTAGCCTCCCAGCTGCCTTGATCATTGCAATTTGCCTACTGGCACAACAGCCCCACAGCAGAGACCATCTTTCTAGCCCTATTCACATTCCTAGAACATTGGGATAACAAAGTTACCTAAGGCAGTCTTCTACTTATTGACTATAGCTTAGCCTTCAACACTATAATCCCAACCAAACTAACCTTTAGGTCTCTGTTACGCCCTTTACAACTGGATCCTCGACGTCCTGACCCACAGGACACAACAGCAACATCTCAGTGACAATGCTCATCACCGATGTCCTGCAATGCTGCACACTCAACCTTACTATACTCAATGAACACTCATGACTTTGCGGCCTAATTTCATCCAAACTCCATTTACAGGTTCATTGACAACACCACTATTGTAGGCCAGATATCAAACAATTAATGAGACAGAGTACAGCAAAAAGATTGAGTGTTTGGCCACATAGTGTAATGATAATCTCTCCCTCAATGTCAGCAAACCTGAAGAGCTGATCATTGACTTCAGGATGCAAGGAGGTGGTATACCCCTACTTACAACTGATGGTGCTGGCTGAGTGTGTCAAGTTCCTAGGAATGACAATCAATGATCTGTTCTGGCCCACCCATGTTGATGCAACACCAAGGTACAACACCTCTTCTTTGCAGGAGACTAAGGAAATTCAGCATGTCCATAAGGACTCATCAACTTCTCCAGATGCACCATAAAAAGCATTCAATCAGGTGCACAGCTTGTTACGGCAACTGCTCTGCCCTGGACCATTAGAAACTACAGAGATTGTGAACATAGCCAAGTCCATCTCACAAGCCAACCTTCCAGGCACCGACTCCAACTACACTTCCCACTGCTTCGGAAAGGCAGCCAACAAATACTCTTCCCATTCTGGTTATAATCTCTTCCATCAGGCAGAAGATATAAAAACCTAAACACATGTACCAACAGGTTCAGGAACAGCTTCTTCCCTGTTATTAGACTTCTCAATGAACCTCTCTAATGCTGATCTTGCTTTTTCTGCACATGCTTTGCAGGCATAACTTTGTAATCCTGGCTCTGTTCAATCACCGCGTGACCTTTATATGCTATGATCTGCCTATACTGCACACAAAACAAAACCTTTCACTGGACCTAGGTACAAGAGATATTACAATCAAAAGGATGCAGCAATATACAAATCAAGGCAATGCAATGGAGGGGCTCAAATATCCAAAGGCACTTAAATTACATGATTGTATCACAAACTGTTTCCCCGCAAAAATTTATTTGATTCATGAAATTTGCCCACCAAATGTATGCTGCATACAGTATAATATAGATCAGTTGTTTTGAATACAGTACATAAAGTGCACACTTGCCATTACAGGTTATAGTTACAATATACCTTTACACTTGCTGCCAGACTTGTCACATAAAACACAATGGGTTTTGGGTAGTTTTTAATCCATAAGTACAGTGGGAAGTCGTAAACAGCAGCTTTTCCCCTTCAAGACTCTGCAGCAGCCACTTCAAGATTTAGCATTCCTCTCAACATCCTGGAACAGAACATAGAACATTACAACACAGCACTAGCCCTTCGGTCCTCGATGTTGCACCGATCTGTGAAACCAATTCTGAAGTCCATCCAACCAACACCATTTCATTTTCATCCATGTGTCTATCCAATGACCATTTAAATGCCCTTAAAGTTGGCAAGTCTACTACTATTGTAGGCAGTGTGTTCCATGCCCCTACTACTGAGTAAAGAAACTACCTCTGAAGTCTGTCCTACATCTATCACCCTTCAATTTAAAGCTATGCCCCCTCGTGCTAGTCATCACTATTTGAGGAGAAAGGCTCTCACTGCCCACTCCATCTAACCCTCTGATTATCTTCTGTGTCTCAATTAAGTCACCTCTCATTCACCAATTAAGTCACCCATTCATCTCCAACAAAAACAGCCGCCTAAAGTCCCTCAGCCTTTCCTCATAAGGCCTTCCCTCATACCAGGCAACATCCTGGTAAGCATCTTGGAATGTGCTAGTCTCCAACATTCAGTCCTAAATAGTCTTTGCACTGGAAGACCAACAAGTACGAGGCAGACGAAAGAGCATGTCACCATGTAGGTTCGATTACTTACAGTGTGGAAACAGACCCTTCAGCCCAACAAGTCCACACCAACCCACTGAAGTGCAACCCACCCAGACCCATTCCCCTACATTTACCCCTTCACCTAACATTACGGTA
Source organism: Chiloscyllium plagiosum (assembly GCF_037043375.1). Lineage (NCBI taxonomy): Eukaryota > Metazoa > Chordata > Chondrichthyes > Orectolobiformes > Hemiscylliidae > Chiloscyllium > Chiloscyllium plagiosum. The sequence continues at coordinate 48,419,550 of NW_028270188.1, forward strand.
ATTTTAGCATGGCCAATTCACGTAACTTGCACATTTTTGGACTGTGGGAGGAAACCCACGCAGACACGGGGAGAATGTGCAAACTCCACACAGTCAGTCGTCTGAGGCAGGAATTAAACCCGGGTCTCTGTCGCTGTGAGGCAGTGCTAACCACTGTGCCACCCATGTAGTTGCTCCTCCAACAACAGTTAATGTTTCTATCGCTCAATGCGTCCATCGCCGAATGTTTCCCTCCAGGAAAAGCTCACAGAGTACATAGCCCTGCTTAGCAGGATCTCCGCAGCATGAACCTCAACAAAATTCACTGCACCTCCTTTCAGACCTGTAATTTGCCTTTGAAAAGCAGGTTGTGGGCAATGATCTCTTCCCCACATGGTTGCATCAATAGTAGCGCAGAGGAGGTTACTCTCCAGATATGCAGGCAAGATCTGATGGCCCTCTTCAACCTTAGACTATGTCTCAAATATTTAAAAGGCCTGGCAAGGAAGCATTTTGCCAACAACTGACAGTTTACTCAGGGAACCAGCTAACAGGATCCACCAGCTCCTTATCCCACCCGGACTATAGGAGTGTTACATGCAGATCATTGGCTGATGAATTCGTGGTCCAAGGTATTTTTCTGCATCTAACTTCCCCACAATGGAATGGTGAAATACTGACTGCAACATTCTGCAGGAACATGGTCATACATCTCCTTCCCAATATCAGGGATGTCAATCACAAAGTGGCACTTTGTATGCACATTCAGAATCAGTCATGCTATGTATAAATGCTATATCTGGGAGGTGAGGCACTCTTCAGAGTCTGGGAGATACGTATCTCAATGTGCTGTCACACTCCTTGAATTCTTACTGAACTACATTGGTCACCTTTGGCATTGATCTTCAAATCATCATTGTCTACAGGAATATTGCCTGAGGACTGGAGGATAGCAAATGTGGTTCCTTTGTTCAAAAAGGGTAGCAGAGACAACCCTAGTAATTACAGACCAGTGAGTCTCACTTCAGTTGTTGGTCAAGTGTTGGAAAAGATTATAAGAGATAGGATTTATAAAAGAATCTAGAAAAGAATCATCTGATCAGGGACAGTCAGCATGGTTTTGTGAAGGGTAGGTCATGCCTAACGAATCTTATTGATTTTTTGATAAACTAACCAAACAGGTAGATGAGAGTAAACTGGTTGATGTGGTGTATATGGATTTCACCAAGGCGTTCAATCAAGTTCCCCACATTAGGCTATTATACAAAATGCTGAGGAATGGGATTGTGGGAGACATAGCAGTTTGGATCAGTAATTGGCTTGCTGAAAGAAAAGAGGGTTGTAGTTGATGGAACATGTTCATCTTGGTGTCCAGTTACTAGCGGCATACCGCAAGGGTCGATGTTGGGTCCACTGCTGTTCGTCATTTTATAAATGACCTGGATGAGGGCTTAGAAGGGTGGGTTTCTAAATTTGCGGACGACACTAAGGTCGGTGGAGTTGTGGATAGTGACGAAGGATGTAGTAGGTTGCAGAGAGACATAGATAGGATGCAGAGCTGGGCTGAGAGGTGGCAAATGGAGTTTAACGTGGACAAGTGTGAGGTGATACACTTTGGACAGAGTAAACGGAATGCAAAGTACTGGGCTAATGGCAAGATTCTTGGGATTGCATATGAGCAGAGAGATCTCGGTGTCCATGTACACAGATCCCTGAAAGCTGCCACCCAGATTGACAGGGTTGTTAAGAAGGCATACAGTGTTTTGGCCTTTATTAATGGAGGGATTGAGTTCCGGAACCAGAAGGTTATGCTGCAGCTGTACAAAGCTCTGGCGCGGCCGCACTTGGAGTATTGTGTACAGTTCTGGTCACCGCATTATAAGGAGGATGTGGAAGCTTTGGAAAGGGTGCAGAGGAGATTTACTAGGATGTTGCCTGGTATGGAAGGAATGTCTTACGAGGAAAGGCTGAGGGCCTTGAGGTTGTTCTCGTTAGAGAGAAGAAGGTGGAGAGGTGACTTAATAGAGACATACAAGATAATCAAAGGGTTAGATAGGGTGTACAAGGAGAGCCTTTTTCCAAGTATGGGGACGGCAAACACGAGGGGACACAACTTTAAAGTGAGGGGAGATAGAAGACAGATGTCAGAGGTAGTTTCTTTACTCAGAGAGTAGTAAGGGTATGGAATGCTTTGCCTGCATCGGTAGCAGATTCACCAAGTTTAAGGGCATTTAAGTCGCCATTGGACAGGCAAATGGACGTACATTGAATAGTGTAGGTGGGATGGGCTTCAGATTAGTATGACAGGACAGCACAAATCGAGGGCCGAAGGGCCTGTACTGTGCTGTAATGTTCTATGTTTTATGTCACTTTGGTCTCTCTCTTCTCAGCTGTAGGCCATGACAAAGACACTCTTTCAGGCTTCTCTGGCCCTCCATTGGTTTTCCTACCCGTTTGTGGAATATTGACATAACGGAGAATCAATGAAGCTCACACCGCAGAAACAGCTTGGAAAGTTTCTGGAAGACAGGTTTAATCACCATATCCAAAAACCATAGAATTTGCATCAAATTCATGACTGTTACTGTCATTAGCATATTCAACACCCCCAACCATAAACAAGACTACACCAGAGTTTCCGATCACAACAGTACAGGCAGACCACACCACAGTTAAATGTCACGTCTGAACCACAATACAGGCAAACCACACCACAGTTTAACATTACACCTGAACCACAATACAGGCAAACCATACCACAGACTTACATGACACCTGAACCACAATTCATGTAGTTTTTTCATTCTCTCAGTACGTGAGCGTCATTGGCTGGGCCAGCATTTATTGCTCATCCCCAGTTGAACTTGAGAAAGTGATGGCAAACTGCCTTCGAGAATCGTTGAACCCCATGGAGTGTAACTGTGCCGTTACAAAGAGAGTTTCAGGATTTTGATTGAGATATGGAGAAAATGGCAATAAGTTCCAATTTAGAATGAAAGGTGGCGGAAGTCAGTTTTGGAAGGTGCTGACAAATGAATCTTACTGCAGCACACCTTATAGATGGTGCACCGTAGTGTGCTTTCGTGGCAAAGCAAGCGAATGCTAAACTGAAAATAAAAAATGCTGGATATCACAGCGGGTCAGGCAGTATCCATGGAGAGAAAGTGAGCGAACGTTTCAAGTCTAGATGACTCTTCATCAGTATAGATTCTAGCATCTGAATGAATGCTGAAGGTGGGTGATACTGCACCTGTCAAGTAGCTGTTTGTTCTTGATGTTGAGCTTCTACAGTTGTTGAAACTGAACCCATCCAGTCAAATGGAGAGAGTTTTGTCACAGTCCAGATTTGTAGATAGTGAAGGTTGCAAATGCTGGAAAGTCAGGGTCAATAAAGTGTGGAGCTGAAAAAAGCACAGTAGGTCGAGCATTGGAGGACCAAGAGAGGTAACGTTTCAGGTTGGGTTTCATGCTGCTTGAACTGCTGGGCTTTTTCCAGTTGCACACTTGATCAACACTCTAGATTCATGCCTTGTTGACATCAGCTTTTGGAACTCACCTGCTGAGTTTCTTCCCAAAGAATGCCCAGCTTTTGAACTGCTCTCAAGCCACAGTATCTATATGCCCAATCCAGTTCAGTTTCTAGTTCAATGAGCAACCTTCAGGATGTTAATAGTGGGGATTCAGTGATGGCAATGTCAGTGAATATGGAGATCCTTAGTTTGTCTCTTATTGGTGATGGACATTATGCAGCATGAATGTTACAAGTTACTTATCATTCAGAGACTGAAAATTATCAGGTCTTGCTGCCTATCAACATGGACTGCTTCAGTTTCTGAGGGGTTGCATATCATGGGTACATTGCACAAAATAGCAGCAAACACTTCTGACATTGCAGTGGAGGAGGGGTCATTGATAAAACAGTTGAAGATGGTTGGACCTAGGAACTTCTGCAGAGGTGTCCTGGAACTGAGATCACTGACCCCTAACAACCACCATCTCCATTTCTATTATATCATACTCAATAGTGTTTTCCCATTTCTCAATAACTCCAGTTTTGCTAAGGCTTCTTGATGTTCAAAGCAGTCACTTCAACTCTTCTCCAGCTCAGCACTGTTGTCCACATTTGCCCCAGGACAATAAAGTCAGAAGATGTGTGGCCCTTGCAGATATTCATACTGAGCATTAATGGGCAAACCATTGTTGCCTAAGTACTACTTGTTGTCCAAGTACTACTACATTCTGTGAGTGAAGAAATATTTCCTCATCTGGGTCCTAAACAATCTACCCTGTGTCCTAAGGTTATCGCTCCCTCATTCTATACTCCCCAAGTGGGGAAACATTTTCTCTGCATTGAGTCTGTCCAGCCCTGTGAGAATTTTAGATATTTCAATCAGATCACTTCTCATCCTTCTAAATCCTACTGAATAAAGATGCGGTTGAACCAATCCTCTGCTGCACTTCCTCTCTAACAAAAACATCCTCTCTTAACAAAGCAGACCAAAACTCCGCACAATACTAGAGATATGGTCTCACCAAGAGCGTGTACAACTGCAGTAAGGCATCCCTATCCCTGCTCTCAAATCCTCTTGCAATCAGGGCCAACATACCATTTGCCTTTGTAACTGTCTGCTGCGTCAGCCTGTCTAATTTCAACGACTGGTGTACACTGACACCCATAACCCTTTGTACACCCATGCTTCCCAATACATTGCATCATACCTGAAGCAAAATACAGACAAACTACAGAGTTTCATGGCACACCTAGACCACAATTCAGGCAAATGAACCTCAGGTCACACCTGAACCAAAATGCAGGAAAATTGTATTTCAGTTTCATAAACAACTGAACCACAATACAACCAGCTGCACTTCAGTTCAATGTCAGACTCAAAACATATTACATAATAGATAGGCAGGAGGCTGGAAGAACAGAGCAGACCAGGAGAATCAGGAGGTGGAGAAGTCAATGTTTTCGGCGTCGCTTCAGTCGACGCTTCAGGACCCAAAGGGTGCTGAAGAAGGGGTTACATCCGAAATGTTGGCTTCTCCACCTCCTGATGCTGCCTAGCCTGTGTTCTTCCAGCCTCCTGCCGGTCTAATTTGGATTCCAGCATAAGTAGTTTCTTTTGTCTCAAAACATATTACAGTCAGACTGCATAGTCTAATGTCATACATGAACCACAATAGAAGTAGACTGTATGCCTGTGTAATGGAGCACCTCAATAATACATCCAACTCTCCCACTCCCAAAACGATCGCCCAGTTTAAGTCACACGCTTGTGACCCCAAGATTGCCCTCAAAACCACAGTGGAACATAGTTGCTTTTTCTATATTACTCGAAGTGTAGTCACTGTTATAGGTTGTTGAAAGCAAACTGTTTCAGGATATCCTGGAGTACTGTATCAATGGAAGTTTATTTTTCTCTTCACACAAGCTAGCAGAATAGTCAGGATAGTAACCAAACTGTATTACAATAACACAGCTCTCACAAATATTTTGAAGATCAAACATGCTATTGGTGAGTAGAACATTACAATAAAACTACTCTTCATAATGTGGCTCCCATACAGCAGAAAAATTCTAAAATAAAAATTAAAACAGACTTATTTGTCTATAACCTGAACTTTTAATCCTCATTTACAAAATCTCTCAGGCACATGCGCTTACTACATCAACAATCCAAGTCCATTCTTTTTGGCATTACATGAATTTCAGTTTATATGTATCGGGTGGTTAATGTTATGTGAAATTTGAAAATATTTACCAGGTTGGAAATCCATTTCACAACTTGGCTTCATATAAAATCTTGAATAAGTCCCAATGTTGACAAAGGTGAGTATTTTTCTTTACTTGGGACATAGGTGGCATGCCAGCTTTTATTCGCCTTCCTGCCCTCTCTCACAGCCTGCTTTAGCACCTTTCAAATATTAATGTTTGTTTTTTTTCTCAGTGACAATCAGAAATAATAATGTACATGCATACCACTTAGAGTCAGGGCTCACCACATTTTAAATTAGGCATGTCATAATGATTCAAACGTTGCTTCTGTAGAACTGGGTCTCATGGTCCCAGGACACAATTTTAAATGGACTCCTACATCAGCAAGGCTGCATCAGCAAACTTTGCAAGGTCTACACTGATTCACTTCACAAGGGTCTGTGCACTGTCAACAGCTGATAGTTTCTATGAGATTCCTGACTATTTTTGAAAGGAAATTGAGTATTTGGGTCAACTGCTTATACTATTGTATTCTTTGAACTGTCAGAAAACTCAGAAAAGGGCAAATGTGAACAAAAGTCTCATTTCCTTTCACTTTTGGAAAAGTGAAAGCTTTATTCTCTTCCTAAAAGCATGTCTGAAGACTTCAGTTTGAAAAGATTACTTCATTTGAATTCTAGTAATCGTACCACATTAAGGTTTGGGGATTAGAAAGCTGCATTTACCCAAAATAAAAGTGCTTCCACCAACAATTGGCTGTGTTTTTAAAGTTATGGCACACAATGATGGGTACATTAAGTTAGCCAATTATTTTTGACATTAGATCATAATCTCAACAATATTTGTATTGTAAAAGTCAAGCCTTTAGACAAAATCAAACAATCCACTGAACTTACCTACAAGTTGCGCATCATCACAGCATATAGTTTACTCCTTCCTGAAACAGTAATGCACTAACCTAAGTTACTCAGAATTTACCTACACATTTAAGACCAAACATAAAAAAAGTCAAAAAAAAACTATTGATGATTCTTAAAGTGATCGACACCAGAATGCACAAATGATCAAGAAATATTTCAACTAAAATGTCGAACTACAACGCAGGAGAAAAAAGCATGATAAACTTCCACCAGCTTACAAAGATTCGATATACAAATATTTTAGGGGAAAATGTTTTTTTGAAAAAAGTGACAGTCATCTGTACTGATTTGTATCACACTAATGGATCACCCCATGAAATATGTAAAAAAAACCAAGCAGACAACGAACCAGAGTTCAAACAAAAGCCAAATTGGTTCTAACAAGGTCAGACTGGGAAGAGACAGTGGGTTAAAAAAAACTGACTCATCTCCCAAGGAGGGAAAGACTTTCACCTCAAGCACATGAAGAAAACAAACCCAAAGAGGGGAAACTCCAACCATACAGGGCAGCATAACCTGTACATGGGGAAGAGGGAAGCCATGAAGTATCAAAAATCTAAAACCTAAAAAGGAGGAAGAAAGATGAAACAAAATCAAAGGCCCGATAGGGAAACATTTCCACTGTTTTATTTTCGGTCCTTCGTCCCACACAGACAAGTATCAGAGAGTACAGTCAATGGCAGAACAAAATTCACTGTTACCACGTGTAACCAGCGACAGACACCCACCAAAATGCATTTTAACACATCAATGATTACACCTTTAAATTGACCCCTTCTCACTTCCCACTTGTTTTAAGAAAAATGCAATTCATTCCTGCCCTGCCTGCCAACTCCAAAACCCAATCGACCTCAACTCTCCCAAATTTAAAAACCACACCTCCAATATTAACAGACATGCCCCATCTCCACAATACCCTATAAGTTACCCTATAACTGCTCTCCAGAACACTGACAACATATGCTACAAAGCGTCACCCACGTTATAACACTGTCCCTTTACCCCCACTCTCCAATACCTCTCCAACATTAGCAGATTTACCCCACAACCCTTTCCTCAAGATCCCAACACTTCTCCCATAATATTGACACATCCCCTCCTCCACTCTCAAATATCCAAAAACACTTTCCAGCATTGTAACACTGACACACACATAAATCCCAACCCATCTCCAATACCCCACAAACCATCTTCAACATTTACAAGTCTGACAAGATTTAAACCTCCACCCAACCCTTCTCCAACACTGACACAGAATAACCCCATACATACGTTCCCCAATTCTCCAACATCGACAGAAAATAGTCCCCCCCCAAAAAAAAACAATGACTAAGAATTACCCAACAACAACCCTCCCCCACAACCATTCTCTCTTACCAGAACGGATAATATTTTCTCTTTCTCTCACATGATCCATTCCACAGTCCGCCATGGCACATGAGGAGGGAAGACAGGGAACATAAGGAGGGGTGGGAAGAGAGGGGAGGCGAAATCAGAGAGAGATCCACCGCTTTTTAGAAAGACATCCTCGTTTAGTGTGTGTGTGTACACGTATGTTTTATAATGCGTGTATATGTTCTGTCCACTCGGCTTTGCCTTCCTCTCCTTCACACATTCATGGCTGCACGCAAACAACAAAAAAAAGGTGGATTTTCTCTCTCTCTCTCGCGTTGTTCAACAGATGGTAGAAAGGGGGATTTCTTTCTCTACCCCCACCCCCTCCTCTTTTTTCTTCCTTCCTTCCTGGTGCGTGTGTTGTATATATAATATATATATATTTCTCCTCTGTCTATGTGCGTGTGTGTGTGTGTTTTTTTTAAATGACACCAAACGCTGAACAGTGCGCCATGGCGAGAGGCAGCACAGAGAGAGAGAGAGAGAGAGAGATAAACACAAAATGGCGGCGGTGAGGGCGCTGCTGCTGTCACCGGGGGGAGGGGGGGGAGGGGTAATAAATAATAAACCCCCCCCCTGGGATCGGGGAGGGAAAAGATAGAGGAAACAAACCCGAGAGCAAACAAAACAAAACCGCTTCCCCCTCACAAAAAATACACTTTTATATCGAGAGCGGAAAGGGTGAAGTGGTTGAGGTGGGGGGGGGAGGGGGAGGGGGAGGGGCGGTCGGTCCGTTCCCACAAACCCTTGCGCCGCCCGTCCCGTGACCGTTGGTGGGGAGCTCGAGGTCTCCCCCTCCCCTCCCCACACACAAAAAAAATTTACATTTTTTTCCGGGGGGGGGTTGAATTAAAATAATTTTTTTGGGGGGAAAAAACAAAAACACATTAAATCATAACGTCGGAGGTTGAGACTTCCCCCCCCCAACATCACCACAACAACAACAACAGATGTTTTCCAAACCCCCCTCTCCACCCCGACGGTCACGTGGTGCGCCGCGCAGGCGCGCGCTCCCCTCCTCGCAGATGTTTTCCAACCCCCCAGCCCGACAGTCACGTGGTGCGCCGCGCATGCGCGCGCTCCCCTCCTCGCAGATGTTTTCCAACCCCCCCCAGCCCGACGGTCACGTGGTGCGCCGCGCATGCGCGCGCTCCCCTCCTCGCAGATGTTTTCCAACCCCCCAGCCCGACGGTCACGTGGTGCGCCGCGCATGCGCGCGCTCCCCCTCCTACCCTCACCGACGCACGCGCCTTCCCCCACCTCCTTCAAAAAAAAACGGGGAAATCAATTCCAGCGCCCGAACAAAATGCAAAAATCCGTCGCCGGCTTTGCCCGCTGCGACTGTGCAGGCGAGAGATTGCAATGGGGGGCTCTCGGATGCAATGTTTGGTCAGGACGGCGCGTTTCGTTGTTGTTGCTGTGAAATAAAAATAATATATATTTTGAGAAAGGTGAAGCGGCGCGGGTGGATTTCCCATCGTGCCTTTCGCTGGTGTGGGCTGGAAAACCTCGGACGTCGACTGGGAGGTTTTAACTATTTCAATTTATTCTCGTACGTGGAAGGAGAGTTTGTTGGCAGTACTGATTTTTTTTTATCGAAAGGGAAATATAAAAAGGGTATGGGGTGGGGGTGGGGTGGGGTGGGGAAAGGAAATGGCGAAGTCGCTCTTGGTAACCGCCGACGCCCTGGCCATAGCAACCGATGGAGGGAGTGGGGGGAAGGGCGACAATAACACCCCTTTCATTACCCCCCCCCCCCCCCCCAACACATCTACTCTCACCCCCACCACCCTTCCCCAAACCTGTCTTTACCCCCCCCCAACTCAGTCCTCTCCCTTCCCTCTCCCCCTTACCGCCCGCATCCCTCTCCTATACCCCTCCACACTGTCCTCCTACCCCTTCACCTCTATCTCCCCCCTCCCCACACCCTTCTCTCCCCCCCCCCCACACCCTTCCCTCCCCCCCCACACCCTTCCCTCCCCCCCCCGTCCCACACCCCTTCTCTCCCCCCCCCTCCCCACACCCTTCTCTCCCCCCCTCCCCACACCCTTCTCTCCCCCCCCTCCCCACACCCTTCTCTCCCCCCCCTCCCCACACCCTTCTCTCCCCCCCCTCCCCACACACCTTCTCTCCCCCCCTCCCCACACCCTTCTCTCCCCCCCCTCCCCACACCCTTCTCTCCCCCCCCTCCCCACAACCCTTCTCTCCCCCCCCTCCCCACACCCTTCTCTCCCCCCCCTCCCCACACCCTTCTCTCCCCCCCTCCCCACAACCCTTCTCTCCCCCCCCTCCCCACACCCTTCTCTCCCCCCCTCCCCACACCCTTCTCTCCCCCCCTCCCACACCCTTCTCTCCCCCCCCTCCCCACACCCTTCTCTCCCCCCCCTCCCCACACCTGCTCTCCCCCCCTCCCCACACCCTTCTCTCCCCCCCCTCCCCACACCCTTCTCTCCCCCCTCCCCACACCCTTCTCTCCCCCCTCCCCACACCCTTCTCTCCCCCTCCCCACACCCTTCTCTCCCCCCCTCCCCACACCCTTCTCTCCCCCCCCTCCCCCACACCCTTCTCTCCCCCCCCCTCCCCACACCCTTCTCTCCCCCCCCCTCCCCACACCCTTCTCTCCCCCCCCCCTCCCCACACCCTTCTCTCCCCCCCTTCCCCACACCCTTCTCTCCCACACCCTTCTCTCCCCCCCTCCCCACACCCTTCTCTCCCCCCCCTCCCCACACCCTTCTCTCCCCCTCCCCACACCCTTCTCTTCCCCCCCTCCCACACCCTTCTCTCCCCCCCCTCCCCACACCTTCTCTCCCCCCCTCCCTCCCCACACCCTTCCTCCCCCCTCCTTCCCTCCCCCCCTCCCCACACCCTTCCTCCCCCCCTCCCCACACCCTTCCCTCCCCCCCTCCCCACATCCTTCCTCCCCCTCCCCTCCCCCCTCCCCCACACCCTTCCCTCCCACCCCTCCCCACACCCTTCCTCCCCACACCCTTCCCTCCCCCCTCCCACACACTTCCCTCCCCCCCTCCCCACACACTTCCTCCCCCCCTCCCCACACCCTTCCCTCCCCCCCTCCCACACCCTTCCCTCCCCTCCCACACCTTCCTCCCCCCTCCCACACCTTCCCTCCCCCCCTCCCCACACCCTTCTCTCCCCTCCCCACACCTTCTCTACCCCCCTCCCCACACCCTTCTCTCCCCCCACCCTTTCTCCTCCCCCCCCTCCCCACACCCTTCTCTCCCCCACCCTTCTCTCCCCACACCCTTCTCTCCCCACACCCTTCTCTCCCCACAGCCCTTCTCTCCCACAGCCTCTCTCCCCACAGCCCTTCTCTCCACACCCTTCCTCCCCCCTCCCCACACCCTTCTCTCCCCCCCCTCCCCACACCCTTCTCTCCCCCTCCCACACCTCTCTCCCCCTCCCCACACCCTTCTCTCCCCCCTCTCCCACACCCTTCTCTCCCCTCCCCACACCCTTCTCTCCCCGCTCTCTCCCCACACCCTTCTCTCCCCCCTCCGCACACCCTTCTCTCCCCCTCCCTTCGCCCACACCCTTCTCTCCCCACACCCTTCTCTCCCCACACCCTTCTCTCTCGCCCCCACTTCTCCCGACACCCTTTCTCTCCCGACCTCTCCACGACCCTTCTCTCCCCACACCCCTTCTCTCCCCGACCACTTCTCTCCCGACACCCTTCGCTCCCACACCCTTCTCATCCCACACCCTTCTCTCCCACACCCTTCTCTCCCCCCCCTTCTCCCCACACCCTTCTCTCCCACACCGCTTCTCTCCCCCCCTCCCCACACCCTTCGCTCCCCCCCCTCCCCACATGCCCTTCTCTCCCCCCCTCCCCACACCCTTCTCTCCCCACTACCCCACACCTTCTCCCCTCCCCACACCCTTCTCTCCCCCTCCCCACACCCTTCTCTCCCCTCACACCCTTCTCCCCTCCCCACACCCTTCTCTCCCCCCACCTTCCCCCACACCTTCTCTCCCCCCTCCCACACCCTTCTCTCCCTCCCACACCCTTCTCTCCCCCCTCCCCACACCCTTCTCTCCCCCCCTCCCACACCCTTCTCTCCCCCTCCCCACACCCTTCTCTCCCCCCACCCTCGCCCCACACCCTCTCTCCCCCTCCCCACACCCTTCTCTCCCCCCACAACCCTTCTCTCCCCACCCTTCTCTCCCCACACCCTTCTCTCCCCACACCCTTCTCTCCCACACACCCCTTCTCTCCCCACACCCTTCTCTCCCCACACCCTTCTCTCCCCACACCCTTCTCTCCCACACCCTTCTCTCCCCACACCCTTCTCTCCCCCCCCTCTCCCCACACCCTTCTCTCCCCCCCCTCCCCACACCCTTCTCTCCCCCACCCTCTCCCTCACACCCTTCTCTCCCCCCCTCCCCACACCCTTCTCTCCCCCCCCTCCCACTCCTCTCTCCCCACACCCTTCTCTCCCCCCTCCCCACACCCTTCTCTCCCCCCTCCCCACACCCTCTCTCCCCCCCTCCCCACACCCTTCTCTCCCCCCCTCCCCACACCCTTCTCTCCCCCCCCTCCCACACCCTTCTCTCCCCCCCTCCCCACACCCTTCTCTCCCCCCCCTCCCCACACCCTTCTCTCCCCCCCTCCCCACACCCTTCTCCCCCCCTCCCCACACCCTTCTCTCCCCCCCTCCCCACACCCTTCTCTCCCCACCCCTCTCCCCACACCCTTCTCTCCCCCCCCTCCCCACACCCTTCTCTCCCCCCCTCTCCCCACACCCTTCTCTCCCCCCACCCTTCTCTCCCCACACCCTTCTCTCCCCACACCCTTCTCTCCCCACACCCCTTCTCTCCCCACACCCTTCTCTCCCCACACCCTTCTCTCCCCCACACCCTTCTCTCCCCACACCCTTCTCTCCCCACACCCTTCTCTCCCCACACCCTTCTCTCCCCCTCCCCACACCCTTCTCTCCCCACACCCTTCTCTCCCCACACCCTTCTCTCCCCACACCCTTCTCTCCCCACACCCTTCTCTCCCCACACCCTTCTCTCCCCACACCCTTCTCTCCCCACACCCTTCTCTCCCCACAACCCTTCTCTCCCCACACCCTTCTCTCCCCACACCCTTCTCTCCCCACACCCTTCTCTCCCCACACCCTTCTCTCCCCACACCCTTCTCTCCCCACCCTTCTCCCACACCCTTCTCTCCC